>NC_081409.1:398110616-398410616 GCF_030272615.1 Cryptomeria japonica
GCATAAGAGGTTGTGTCATGTTAATTTTGATTGTATTGTTAAGATCAGTTCAACTAAGGCAGTTAGAGATATACCTAAGATTATGAAGCCTCATAATCCGGTATGTAGGGAATGCCAATTAGGTAAGAAAGTCAGAAGTTCTTTTAAGAGCATACATGATAAATATAATGATGTAATTGATTTGATTCACTCTGACTTATGTGGTCCAACAAGGACCAGAAGCTTTCAAGGTGATAGGTATTTCATGGTGATTATTGATGACTATTCTAGAATGATGTGGGTGACTTTTCTAAAGGAGAAGTTTGAAGCTTTTGAGAAATTCAAGATCTTTAAAGCGAAGGTCGAAACAGAAACTAGATTTAAAATCAAATGTATAAGATCATATCATGGCGGTGAGTTCACTTCTCATGAATTTAACAGTTATTGTGAGACAAATGGAATCAGGAGACAACTATATGCACCTAGGACTCCTTAGCAAAATGGAGTACTTGAAAGAAAGAACAAAACAATTTTGGATACAGCTAGATCTATGATGATGGAAGCCAAATTGCCTCGTATCTACTAGAGAGAAGAAGTGAGTACATCAGTCTACACATTCAATAGAGTTCACGTCAAAGGTGAAACCGGTAAGACCCCTTATGAACCATGGTTGCGACATACACCTACTGTTAAATATTTCAAAATTTTTGGAAGTAAATATTTTTTATTAAGGAAAAATAGGTTTTAAGGGACCCAAAACCCACTTACATATCATAAACAAAAAAATTAGAGAAGCAAGAAAGGACAAAATGAAGAAAGAAAGGCAGCAAAAGATCAACACAAAAGATAGTAGCCAAAGAAAAGTACAGCAAAAGACCAGCGAGAAACTGGCACACCTAAAACAAAACTAGAACATCTAGGTGAAAATATTTATGGTCTCCTCAACATCCTTGACAAGCATCATCATTGCATTTTCTGCCTCTTTAAGGTCTTTGCTTTCCTGCACCTATTGATTACCTTTTGTCTTCAACTCCAACTCTTTAGCATTTTGCCTAGTTTTGCATCTGGAAGAATGCTGGATAGAGCTAGAACCCGGCTCATCATCAACAATCATAGTATCTTTGTTCTGCTCATCCTTTTCTAGGAAAGCAACCAGCGCATTCATATTTTGGGAAGTCACCTTCATCACAACCAAGCTATGCTCCATGATTTTCCTCAGAGCACTCTCAATTTTTTGAACCCTGTTGTTTATCAGTTCATAATCGAACTCACCCTTTTCTTTGAGAGTCCTCACCACATCCTCCAAGTGCTTCACATCTCCCTTTATGATATCACCTTTCGACCAGTCAGGAATATCTTTTTCATCCTCTGGTTCACTATTATCATCAGAATTTTCCTCGTTTCCTTTATCATTAATATCCTTAACCACATTATCAATTTTGAGCTCTAGCTCTCTCTGTTTTTCCTGAATGTTGGTAATATTATCAACCACCCACTTCTGGAACTTAAACATTTCCAGAGAGCTATTTCTAACAACATTTAGAATAGTATTTGCATCCTCCATGTCCTGGGCAGAATCCTTAGGCCTAGGGTTGCCCTCCTCCATATTATTCTAAACCTCATCCCTGTTGTCCATATCATAGGGACTCTCCTTCTCCTCTGACTCATCAAAATCCTCTTTACCCTGCTCATTATCCTTGTCTCCTTTCTCACCCTCCACCTCCTTCTCCTGCTCATGATTTGCCTCCTTCTCCACCTCCTTCTCCTACTCCTACTTAGGATCAACCATCTCTTCAGCATCTTCTTCAACTTTCTTACTAACCCCCGATTTCTTTTTAGGGGAGGATTGGTAGAATCCTCATCAAACTCTAAACTATCATCATCCTAAGATATATGGGGACTCTCCACAAGGGGATCATCCTTACTGGCCTTAACTTTATCCTTAAGATACTCATAAATTAACAAAATAAGACCTTGGTGGGAAATGGGGTAGGAATTGAGTTTCTTAGCATGGTCAGCCAGACTGTCATTAAGGGAAGAGGCCAGATAGAAGGGCAGAGATATCTTAGAACCATGGCGAAAGTAATTAAGGATAACAAAGTGATAATTATAGACTTTCGAGAACCTACCATCAACAGTAAGATAATCCATTAACACTTTCAACATTTTCTGCCAAAAGGAGTTTACCTGGTTAGGGAGATAATAGGAAATATTATCCTTTTTGGCAAGGCAATCCCTTTCTTCTTTGTCCTTGGGGAAATTTTTCATGGCTTCCACTTAGAACTTATGATCTCTATAAAACTTGATGCCGTCCTTCTACAAACTAGTCACCTTGGCCACCAAATCTTCACCCACACTCCAGGTCTGACCAAACAGAGTAACTCTGTTATTTTTCCAACCCTTGGAAAAACCACGAGAAATGGGCTTCTTGCTCCCATGCAATTTCTCCATATAATCAGTGAAGCCATTTTTATGCAGCCCTCTCCAAATTTTCCTTTCACCCTTCCAACTATCACAACTGGTGGGCTCATTACAATTGAGATTTCCATCCAAAATGTAGAAGCAGTTCAAATCGAAACCCTCAGGGGAGCACAAACTAACCAGATGCTAAAGAACAGAGAAGTTGGAATTGAAAACCAAGGTAATTATCTTGTTTTTCAAGTAGCCCTTTAAACCATGCAAATTAACCCAGTATTTAATATGATAAGGCCTTTCACACCTATACTCATTAATGCGACGCTTGAGACAGGTCATCATTTGACAATCCACCTCACTCCAAACTCTGTCATTGAAGTCTGAACCAAAAAGGGTAATGATGAGATTGATATGTACCATTGATCCTATATACACCTAAAAATGGTCTCAAGATAGTTAATTAAATACACAGTTATTTGATTAATTCCCCTTCCTAATTAATTGAATTCACAAAAAATTTAATTAATTTATCTATTCATCTACTAGTAAATAAATCTAAATGATTTATTTATATAGTTCATTTCATATCCCCCTCCGATTAATTAATTCTAAATTAATTAATGTCTCCCCATATTAATCAATTCTTCTAATCCCTAATTAAGATTAACAAACTCAAGTTTGTTGAGATTAATTACCATTTTCCAATTATTTGAATTTCTAAATTCAAATGACCACATGGCTCCTAACTTTAATCACCTAACCTAACCATCCCCTAACTTAACCCATTCCACCTAATCCTAGGTCTAACTAACCCTATCCTATCTTGCACATTCTAACCTCCTTATCCTAACCTCCCATGGTGTGGATATTCTCTCCTTGAGACACATGGAACTTTTGCCACATGTCTCCTCCCTTGGACACTTGCCCTCTCATGAGCAAGGTTCCTTGACACTTGTCACCACAGAGATGACAAGTGTCCCTTCTCCCAACCTCTTCTCCAACTTCCTCAATCTTGGCCCTTGATATCTTCAGATCAGATCTGGACCATCGATTCCTGCCACCTTAGCTTTGGCCTTGGAATTCCTATAAATATCCCCCATTTTGGAGCAATAAGGATCCCATCTCATATAAATTTAGGCATCATTACTATAGACAATTTGCATTTCAATTATCTAGCATTTAGCTTTTGAATTTATCATAGCATGTTAATCTAGTTTCTTAAATCATGCATTTCATATCATCTCCATAGTCAATCATGATCAAATAGCTACTCAACTCTTGAGTTGCCACTTTGGAGGTCATTGCTCTGCTAAGAGCCCATCAATCCAACACCTTCAAGGTCCTCAAGAATAGAGGAAAATGGGACATTTCAAGGAAGGTTTATGGTTTGCATTTCTCATCTAGTTTTCAATTAAGCTTTTCAATTACATTTTATTGTCTCATTATATGTATATGCCTCCTATATACCACATTTTTAGCATCACATTAATTGGCGCCCATCGTGGGGCTTAGCCCCTTTGATCTTTAACAAGTTTGCTTGCAGGAAATTTCATTGACAGGTTGATTAGCTCTTTCGGAGTACAGATTAGCTCTCTTGGGCTCCCGAATCATGTTCTTGGTCTCTATTGTGGTGCTCCGGCACCTCAAATGGCATTTATGGGAGATTCCTCAACTCTGTTTTTATGTTTTTCTGTACTTTAGCATTTTCAGTCTGTACTTTAGCATTTTTGGTATGTATTGTGGCATTTTTGGTACATTTGTCAGTGTTTTCAGTCAGTTTGACAACGTTTCCGGTGTGCAGAACAACGTTTTTGCTGTGTAGAGTAGCATTTCTGGTGTGTAGAGCAACGTTCTTGGCACACATGATGGCATTTTTGGTCAATTTGATGGTTTTTTCAGTTTTTTATTGATTATGCAAATATTGTATGTTGCATTCCTCATTTCTGCTTCTGGACTGTCATTTTCCCAAACCTAATTTGCAGATTGTTGGTTTTGCAGGCACTTATTTTGCTATGAAAGACTGGAGTCATAAACTATTTCACCATCAAAGAATGCAATATAAACTATTAACTTTGTTTGCAGTCATGAGATTTTGAACTTATATTTATTAAATTAGGCACATAGACTAATTACAATGGAAATGAACAAACATGTCTTATGTGTTTTGATGATAGGCGAGTATGCTCTCACCTTTCTTAGGTGATTAGAAAGCCAGACTCATCCTTTTCTATCAATAGTGCATATCTTTAGCGGGCCTACCCTCCCGAGGAGTAGTAAATCTTAGCCATTAAGGTCGGTGAGAGGGGAACAACCCAAGTGGGAATGACTAACGACAAGTACTCCAACCCACTATAAAATAAACATGATTTGATGAAAATCAAGTCAATGGCAGTGCTCAGGAATGGCTCTCCTCCATACCTTTGGGTATATCAAACCTTGGTTTTCAAGGCTGGGAGACCTCTTAATTGAGTTTATACCCCGACCCGCCGAACAGATCCCTTACCAGTTCCAAGTAAATTAGAAGCTACCCGGTTTACCTCCGAACATTATTAAATTCTTAGTGCATGGAGGGGGGAGAATCTCTCCTTAAGATACTCACCATATGTCCCTCTTGAGCATATGTGCGAACTCCCCTTTTGAGACCTTATTGCTAGGCTCATAACAAGACTCCACTAGCTCTCACACAGGCGCCCTTTAGGGGTTGACAAGGTTGTGTGAGTTGACAGGGTACCAAGTTGTGGGCTAAGAACTAATAATGAAGCCAATCTCCTTAGGATAGACTGATTGATGTGTTTTCAATTGTTCAAAACCCGTGAAAAATTGGGATTTCTTTAAAGCTTCTTGAACATACACTTTATGTGTCCTTTGGGACAAAAATACAATCTGAATTATGTGTTTGTAAGTCAAGTCAAGATATCATCCATTGAAATACAACAAACATTGAAAAATCAAACTTCAAAAGGTCAAATTCACAAGTTTCACAACAGATTAGCTCTTTCAATCAAAACAGTCGCATTCACAGTCCAAACCTTAGCTCTTTTGGTCCAAACATTAGCATTATCAGTCCAAACTGTCGCATTCACAGTCCAAACATTAGCTCTGTTGGTCCAAACATTAGCACTGTCAGTTCAAACAGTCACATCTACAGTTCAAATAGTCGCACCTACAGTCCAAACAGTTGCATTTCCAATCCAAGTGTTAGCTCTCTTGGTGTGAATGTCAAATTTCTCATATTTTAACATTGAGCACATTAGAGTTTCTGGTCTAAACATTAGAGTTTCTGGTCTAAACAGCAAAGTTTCTGGTATAAATAGTAGAGTTCCTGGTCTAAACAGTATCTCTCTTGGTCTAAAGGTCAGCTCCCTTGGTCAAATCAACAACTCTTGTGAGTTGCATGTCAAATTGCTCATGTTGCAGCATCAGATCTCCTGGTTTGTACTTGCTAGGTCTACATATCCATTTTCTAATTCTAAAAATCACAAAGTTAGGTCAAAATTGAAATCTCCTAAGCTCAAACACTTAATTTGCTAAGTCTACACATCATTATTTGAACTTTAGCGTCACTATATTACAGAGCAGAGTTCATGGTCAGTCTGTTAGCATTTTTGGTCTATCTGTCAGTGTTTTTGGTGTATAGAACAACGTTTATGGTCTGTCTGGCAACATTTTTGGTCCATTTGTCAGTGTTCCTGGTCTATTTCTCAATGTTCCTGGTCAGTTTAGCAGCGTTTCTGGTAAGTTTGTCAATGTTTTTGGTCAGTATAATAGAGTTCCTGGTCATTTTGTCAGCGTTTCTGGTAATTTACATCAAAATCAGAAAACCAAAACAACCCATTTCTCAAACAGTCAAACATAGAGAATAGGTCATCTTCTTGGGTCATTCAATTAGGTTATCTTATGTCAAAACATATTCAAGAACAAGACACACAAAGGTCTCAAGTATTCACCTCAAACAAGTTAAAGATCAAACACCTTAAAGTGCAACATCACATTGTCTTTGATAAATTGATCATTCAAACATAGTTTCTCATCAGGATCTATCATCCTTTAATCATGAAACTACAACGCTTGATCGGAATAACCTCGTTCTTTATCATAGGATATATCGGTCCTATTGAACTTGGTCATATAAAAAATCACAAAATCTGCACTCCAAAACTAAGATCGAAAAACTTGCAAACAAGCGAATACTTGAAAAGATCATTTCGTGTCTATCCATCTACAAATTTCATCTCAACAATTGATCACTTATTGCAACACAATAAATAAGATTCAAACCTCGAAAAACATTCAAAACACGTGTATGCCCATTCTAACTAGGGCTCAGAGATGAAAGATTGCGGAAATAGAAACAGAAACGTTTGAAATAACTGAAGACTATAGAAACATGGAACATGAAGATGAAATACAAGTTGAAGATGAAATAATAGAACAACATGTCAAAGACATCAAAAAAGATCCTCAATTCGATAAATTTATGCAGAAAATATTGGAGGGAGAAAAAGAAAAATATTTCCTAATGTTAGCAAAATCTGGTGCTAAACTCCCCCAAGATTTTGATATGAACAAATTGACACAAAAGAGAAATGATCTCCCCCTTAATAATGAACAATACAAGGATATTTTTGGTCTCAAACTCAATGACATGTCAATTCCTAGTAATACTAGAAATAATGAGGAAACTTACATTCCCACAAGAGATGAAGTAGAAATTCTAAATAATGCTCAATCCAATAAGGATACAAGAAGGGGTAGAGATGATACAAGAAGAGATTAAGATCCTCCTAGAATGCAAAATTAGGGTTATGAAAGAAAAAATCATGTGGATAATCCTATCACAACTCTCGCACAACAAATACAAACATTGCAAACACAAATTCAAGATATGCAAAGAGGAAATGTTACAAGATACTCACTTCAACAAATATGTCCTTATCCATTCGACAGAAACCTAAACATGAGACCATTTCCTATAGGTTTTGAAACTCCTAGATACGAAAAATATGATGGAAGCACTGACCCCCAAGATCATATACGATAATTTTGTACAATGAGTATGGAGTTTGCACATGAGGATAGCTACTTGATGAGATTATTTCCAAAAAGCTTAACTGGACTAGCTATGGAATGGTTCTCCAAACTTACACCTGGAATCAGCTCATTCTCAGAATTGGTGGATAAGTTTGTTTCACAATACTCATACAACATCCAACATGAAGTAACAATGTTATACCTATGTAATGCCAAACAAAAGAGTGGAGAGCCTTTCATGACATTTTTACAATGATGGAGACGGTTAGCTTCACGGTATCCTTGTACAGTGCCAGAATATGAAAAAATGGACATATTCATAGACACTTAAATTATCAAATGAGTTATTACTTAAAAATGCAAGGAAATCAAAGTTTTGAAAAAATGATTGATAATGGAATCAGAATGGAGGAAGCCATGATAAAGAAAGGTGAGTTGAAAATATTCAAAGAAGGAGTTCACCCTCCTAACAACACTAACAACAACAATCACAATGATAAACCAAAGTTTTGGAATAGAAATTGTAATATAGTCAATGACGGGATAGTGGATAACAACAATGTGAAACCAAAACAACCGGTTTTTAATTTATCCACCCACTCAGTAGCAGCTCAACAAAACAAAAATCACCAAAAAGAAACTATCAAAAATTTCTTTCGAAGACAATTTAAAAACATTGGTGAACCCCTTGGGTCCACTTTAAAAACACTTATCGCAAACAAATTGATTACTTTACCAAGAGAAAGAAACTTTGAACCCAAGGTAAAACCTGCTTGGTGGAATGACAACCATTATTGTGATTTCCATCAAAACAAAGGACACTAAATAGATGCTTGTCAACGATTAAAACATGTCATCCAAGATTTGATTGATAATGGAATAATAACCATGGATGGACATACAACAAACGAATCTCACACAGCTTTCAAAACTCCGCTTCCCAATTATGAGAAGGGTGAATCATCAACAGGGCAAAATGGTAATGGTAAAGCAAAGGTAAACTATGCTCATACATATGACAATGTGGTAAATGTGATCGTGGTTAAAGAGAAACAACATCAAGAACCCACTCATGTTATCACACGAAGCAAAGCCAAAGTGGTTTTTCCGCATCCTACAATAAACACCTCATCCACTACCAAACAATACAATCTGGTAGATCAATTACAAAAAACACCTGCACAAATATCCATCTTGGAACTTTTAAATCTTTCACTTGCACACAAAGAGATTCTTGAACGAGCATTAGTAGATACCACAGTATCCAAAGATCTTGATATAGATAAATTCCAAACCATGGTGGGACACCTCACAAATCCTCACTGCTTATCATTTACTAAAGAAGATGACATGTCCTTGCAACATCCCCACAACGCTCCTTTGCATATTGAAGTCCTCATTCACAAAACACACGTTAAACATGTTCTAATAGATAGTAGAGCTGGCCTAAATATTTGTTCATTGAGTCTTGTTCGTACCTTAGGATATTTAAAAGATGCAGTTGACCCCCGCAAAAAGATCACCATAAAAGCCTATGATGAAGAAGAACATTCCTCTAAGGGAATTGTGATACTACCCATCAGAGTGGGACCTTTGCAGAAAAACATAGTATGCCAAATTCTAGACTTGGACTTATCATATAATGTAATCTTGGGAAGACCATGGATACATGACTTGCAAGCTGTCCCATCAACATATCATCAGTGTGTCAAATTTCCCTACAATGGACAAGAAATCGCAATCTCTGCAGATTCAAATCCCTTTCAATACTATAGCAATCTAAAAATGGCTCAAGAAGTCATTATTCCTCATAACAGGGAGGCATCATCTTTGAACACACAATCCAAAGAACAATCATTTGCCTCTATTTTATCAAGTATGGAAAAACAAATGCAACTAAGAGATCGAGGGAATGGAGAATACTCAATATCACAATTACCACTCTCTCCTAAATCCTTTGGAAAACCATCAAACTCTAAACAATAACCAATTGTGAAACATCTTCCGATATTTGATGGAGCATTCATTAGTGCTGGAACATTATTAGAGGAGACAGAAGACAAATATGTGCTATAGTGGCTATACAAAGATGAAGAAGTTCAACAAAAGATCAACAATGTCAGAATACCTACAAAAATATGGAAAGGGATTCAACATTCTTCAAAAGATGGGATACAATGGAACAAGTCCTATAGGAAAAAGAAAAGAAGGTATCTCAAAACCTATCCAACCTCATACTCAGCAAGTTACAGACAAAGTAGGCTTAGGGTATGGACAAGTTACTCTACCAGAAGACACATTTTCTAACCAACAAAAAGAAGAATATGAAAACAAACAAGAACAACTTGCAATTGAAAGGGAAGAAGCATCTGCTAAGCAACAAGAACAAACAAACATGAAATGGCAAAAGAAACAATCCTCAAATCAACAAGAGAAACAAACCAATAATACCTCTCAAGTAGCATAACTCTCAATCAAAACAAGCGTGAACCTAGTACTAATCAAGGAGAGTTGATAGTAAAGTTGACAGAACTCAATCTTAGTCCAGAAGAAGTTGAATTTGAAAGAAGGAAAGATATAGAAAGACAAATAGAAGAAACACATCAAAATCTATATCAACAAATTTGTAGATTGCAAGTTACAAGTGAGACAGATTCTGATGAATGGGAATGGGATTCCTATCATTCTGAAGAATCAACTGAAGAAAATTACTTTCAAGAAGATGTAGAAGTCGATGTAGTTCACACGTATGCAGGGCAAACGTTAGGAACTAGTTCACTTGAATTAAAATCACATTCGGCTGACTTGGACTTAATTGAGGATGATCAAGAACTTCTTGGGCGAGGTCATTCTAATGAGGGTACCATTCTAGACATTGACATACATATCAAAAACTTTGATAACTCAATCATGACCCTAAATACTCTCGAAAAATCTCAACCTGATGATCCCTTACCTCTAATTCACCCCGAACTTATTGAATGGGAAAATGAAGGACATACTGCCATTGATACCTTTTTGAATGACCATGCCATATCCATATATCTTAATGCAATTGAACCCGCAACAACTTCCACTAGGAATTTCAACAATGCATATTCCAGTCAAGTGGGTGCCAAATCTCCTAGTCGCAAAAGGAAAAATAAAGAAAACAATATCAGGTCTAATGTTGAAAACCATTTCTTGGCAACATTAGATCAGGAAAAAGTAAAAAGAAAGGACGCATCTAATAGTGAAAACCTCCTTGAGGCACCGAAAGATGGGAGATTTGACATTTTACCAGAGTACTATCAAGAAAGGTCATCAATTTTGATTGAACCAACAGAAGCAGTTAATATTGGGACAACAGAGCAACCAAAGATCCTACATCCAACAACCTCTCTGTCAAAAGAAGAAAGGAAAGAATATATGGAATTATTTAAACGACGGAAAATCAATTTCATCTGGTCATATGCAGACATGCCAGGATTGGATCCAGAGCTTATTATGCATCACTTAAATATCAATCCAGGAGCTAAACCAGTCAAACAAAAATTAAGAAAGATGCATCCACATATCGCTCTCTTGGTCAAAGCAGAACTAAAAAATTACTAGATGTAGGGTTCATTAGACCCATAGCATATCCTCAATGGGTATCAAACATCGTTCCTATTTCAAAGCCAGACAAAAGTATCAGAGTATGCACAGACTTCAGAGATCTTAATAATGCATGTCCAAAGGATGACTTTCCTTTGCCTAACAATGACATCATTGTAGATTTAATAGCTGGACACTCCATGTTTTCTCTAATGGATGGTTTCTCCAGATACAATCAGATTAAAATAGCACCTGAAGATCAAGAAAAGATAGCTTTCACATGTCCGTGGAGTACTTTCTGCTGGAACATCATGCCTTTTGGACTAAAGAACGCAGGTGCCACATATCAGAGAGCTATGACAATGATGTTCCATGACATGATGCATACATTCATGGAAGACTATGTGGATGACATCTTGGCAAAATCATACAACAGAGAAGAACATATAGAGATACTAGAAAAGATCTTTGACCAGTTAGAACAGTACAAGCTATGACTAAATCCTAAGAGATGTGCCTTTGGTGTCACTTCAGACAAGCTATTGGGATACATTGTTTCAGCTAGAGGTATCGAAGTAGATCCAGCTAAGGTCAAGGAAATCATGGAAATGACATCTCCCAAGAATATAAGTCAACTCATATCACTACAAGGAAGACTCCAGACAATCAGAAGATTTGTTGCTCAACTAGAAGATAAATGTCAACCATTTACTCATCTATTGCATAAAAATGTTCACTTCAAATGATACCATCAATGTGGGGATGCATTCAACAAGATCAAAGCATATCTCATGCAACCACCCGTTCTAATGTCACCAATTCTAGGCAAGTCATTATTGCTCTATGTATCGACCACTGAAGTATCATTAGGAGTTTTTCTTGCACAATAGGATAATGAAGGAAAAGAGCAGTCCATCTACTACATCAATAGAACACTAGTGGGATACGAGCTCAACTACTCCATTATCTCACTCCATCAAGTTGATAGCTAAAATTGATCCATTGAAGTATTTACTCAGCAAGGCAACATTGACAGGACGACTAGAAAAATGAATCATGATCCTAAGTGAGTTTGATATTGAGTATGTAGACAGAAAAGCTATCAAGGGACAAGTCATTGCAGATCAACTAGCTGAGGCACTGCTTCAAGGTGACCGTCCTTTGCAAATTGAATTTCCCGATGCTGATATCCTAATAGTCACCACAAAAACATGGCAATCATACTTTGATGGTTCATATACATAGCATGGATCAGGAGTAGGTATTCTATTCATCACACCACAAGGTCATACAATTCCAAAAGCATAAAAATTAAGCTTCCCATGCACCAACAACACTGCAGAGTATGAAGCTTTGGTTACAGGTATCAAAATGGCTATGGAATGGAACATTACACAACTTCAGGTCTTTGGAGACTCTCAGCTCGTCATCAATCAAATCAATGATGACTATCAAACAAAAGATGACAAACTCATGCCCTACAAAAAGATGGTGGATGACTTCAAGAAATATTTTGTTGAAATCACTTTTGAACAAATTCCAAGAAATGATAACAAAGCAGCAGATGCCATGGCAACACTTGCTTCTCTATTACAAACATAGGAAAATCAAGAGCATTATAAATTCCTAGTTGAAGAGTTGTTTTACCCTTCTCATAATTGTCCTGATTCCCAAACCATCTGTCAACTTATTGGACATGATTCCTCCCGCTATGGCCAAACTTACACATACCTGAAAGATAACATCTTACCTCCTGACTTATCAAAAAATCAAAAGAGAAAATTTATTTGCCAATCCTCCCATTATACTCTTGTCGTGGATACCCTATTTAAACGAGGTCTAGACAGTACTATTTTAAGATGTCTCAAACAAGAAGAATCTAAGAAGGCCTTAAAGGAAGTCCATAATGACATCTATGGCACTCATTCAAGTGGTCTTACCCTTTCAAAAAATGTATACGCTTTTGCTATTATTGGCCGACTATGGAATGAGATTCTTTTCAGATAGCTAGAACGTGCAAACAATGTAAGATCCATGGGAATTTGATTCATGCACCGGCACAAGAACTTCATGCTTTAGAGACATCTTGGCCTTCCTGTCAATGAGGTCTTGATCTAGTAGGAAACATAAATCCTTCTTCATCTAATGGTCACAAATTCATCCTTGTAGCTACAAAATATTTTACAAAATGGATCGAGGCAGTACCTCTCACAAAATCACAGGAAAACAAATTGATGCATTCATCTTGAATTACATCATTTGTCGCTATGGAATACCAATGACCATTATCACTGATAATGGGTGACCATTCAAGAATTAGGATGTACAAGAGCTATGTGAGAAGTTCAAAATCCAACACAAATTCTCCACACCATATTATCCATAGGGAAATGGGTAGGCAGAAGCATCTAACAAAACTATTCTGAAAATCCTTAAAAAGATAGTGAACGATGCTGGGAAAGATTGGCATATTCAACTAAACCTTGCTCTCTGGGCCTACCACACTAGTATCCGCACACAGACATGTGCCACACCTTTCTCTCTTGTATATGGATCAGAAGCCATATTGTCAATCGAAGTAGAGATACCCTCTCTATGTGTATCACTAAAAGGACTTATCCTAGATGAAGAACAACAAGTATCTAGACTGCAAGAGTTAGAATTCATCCATGAATGAAGATGAAATGCCTTTGATCATCTAAAGGTATATCAGCAAAGAATGTGCCGAATTTACAATCACAAGGTCAAACCACAAATCTTTCAAGTTGGAGAACTAGTACTAAAGGAAAATCCATGAAATTAGTCAGATTGAGAAAAGAAAGGAAAATTTGAATCAAACTAGTTAGGTCCATTTGTGGTTACAACGGTATTTGGGTCAGGAGCATATTAGCTATCAACACAAGATGGATATCAGCTTGAGGAACCCATCAATAACATGCATCTGAAGAAGTTTTATGTCTGAAAAATTCAAAAAATAGTGAAAAAGCAAAAAAATCCAAAAACAGTGAAAAAAGAAAAATCCAAAAAAAAATCAAATATGAGAAAAAGTGCAATAAAAACAGATGGTGAAAACTTGGCAAACAGGTGCTATCTGTCGGCTAGCTCTGCCATCTATTGGTTCACGCATTCTTCCGCTTGCATTCTTTTCCATCAGCGTTGTTCATATCCATGATAAAGCCTTTGTACATACGCAGGCATCCCAGGTGATTTCTAGTCATGGTTTGGATCATTGACTATATCATAATAAAGGTTTGTTTCTAGGCTGGGGGCAAAATCCTAAACCTGGTTGGGTGTAAAAAGTTGCGATCATTTTAAGCTTAATCAAACAAGTAGAACAATAGTCAGACAACACTTGTCAAGCGAAAAAAATTGAGATACATGCAACATTGAACATAAGATCACATTGTCAACCATTAACTATCACATATCAATCTAAACATGATAAAACACATATCAATGGATGATATATCTTGACTCATGATATTAACACTTTGGAAATAATGGTTCAACTATTTTATTTTGATTTTCGCTATCATGATTTCTGAGTAACTGGAGGATGTCTTTGACTAGAGGAACGAGGAAGGAACATGATATTTTTGTTGTCTACTGTCAGTAAATTAATCATTAATATGTGCAAAGTTGTCTAAGGACATGATCATCAAAGTATCATGGAAGACATTTCGGACTTGCATATAGAAATGGTTAATACTGTCTATTTTACGCAAGCAACACTCTGGTCATATTGGTTCAACTATACCTTGATGCTTGTGCTAACTTGCAATATCAAAACCTAGGAAAGTAGTGCTCAGGTCATCATGGTTCAATTATACCATGGATGTTTACACTCACTTTCCACATTTTAAAGGCTCAATGACGAAACAAAGGAATGACTCCATGACCGGTCCGATCACCACATTGCATTTCATTTTTGCATTTGCATTTCATTCTGCATGGGATCACAATGCTCATCTTTTCCAAGGCCAAAGACTCACATGGTGTTATCTCTCTTATTATGTGATTGAGTACATTAGACAATAACAAAAATAATCAATTCATTCATCCTGCATGATAAGTTAGTTCATCTCATGTAACCATTGCATACCAAGGCATCATTCATATAAAGTATCAAATCATTCATTCATTTAGTTAGATCATTGCATGGCATTCATTAAATTTAAAATCATATAAAATAGCACCATTGCATTGCATTGCATCCATCTCATATTAACATGCATGAGAAAATCATAAAATTGTCATTAACATAGAAAGCATTGCATTGCACATGTATCACATAACAATTATAAACGTCACCATACATATTTGCATTTGCATACATCATGTAAATACTGCATCTTCATATATCCATGATCTAGAATTCATAAGAATATAGAAATTAAAGTATACATCAAGCATACATCATGAAAGTAACTGTACATTATAATCATATATCAAATAAAATGCATCTATCATCTCATAGGTCATGTAGAGAGAATAGGATCGACTGCATATCATATCATCAAAACAAGATCAATGTCCAAGGTACAATGATATCACAAAATATATGAGATACATCACAAATATACATCGCAGGAATCATCAATATCTCATCACAAAAAGGTGTGTACATAAATGGATCAATGTCCCATATCAGTGTGACCACTAGGACGTAGAGCGGAACTCTGTCGTGATGCGGCAGGTAGAGTAACACCAGTTGGTACCCATGTACCTGAGTCCCCACCTGGGGGAGCTCTCTGAAGGGGCCCTATCACTCCTTGACTCTTAGTCTGGCTATGTCCTGATCTCCTACTCAGCTGTGAAAATCTGGGAGCCCTCTGATCTAGAGGAATAATAGTAAAGTATAAGGTCCTGTAATACTTAGCCTCTCGGATCCCCTAGTGCATCATCTTCAGGGCAGTCTTCAATGAAATAGACTCTCCTGACAACTGTACCTATGCCTCAGCCTGCTGACACCTATCCCTAGCTGCATCTCTCTTAACCAGGAGAGAAGCCATCTGAGTCTCTACCTAGGCCATCTGAGAGTCCCTCTCTGCTAGTAGACTCTCTAGCTACTAAACCTGAGCCTGTAAGTCCATAATCTGAGCCTGCTGCTGATGAGATGGCATCCTAATAAGGATCTGTCGAGGTACCTCTGCCTGTGGCTGCTCAGCCCATGATACTGTCATAGGTACCTGCTCAACTAGGGGAACCTCCTACTCTAGAACCTGATACCCTTGATCCCCTGGACCTAATCTCCTGCATCTAACCACCCAAGCCATCCAATTTGTATATACATCTCTAGTAGATCTAGAAATGCTAGCTCCTGGTGTGCCTGCAGCTGCCACTACCACTGCTCAACCATCTCCCCCATCATCATCTCCCCCATCCCCCCATCATCATCTCCTCCATCATCATCTCCAGCACCATGATCTCCTGCATCTCCTCCATATCCATCTCCATCTCTACTATCATCTCAACCTCCACCTCCTCCCCCCCATCATCCCTCTGTCGTCTAGGAGCTTTGCATCATAGCCTCTCATCATCCTCATCTAAGACTGGCTCTGGCTCATCCAGATGTGTCATCCTCGAAAACCTGTGTATAGTATAATGCATAGTGTACTCATGTGTCATATCGCTATCCATCACACCTAGAAGATAATCCCAATCAATTGGCTCCGATGATAGATACTCTGCACAGGCATGGTCATATGAAATAGAAGGCACCCAAGTAGCTACATCCAATCTCTGACAAGCATAATGAGTTGTACCCTGTGGCATCCCTTGTATCCTGCCATACTGTTTCAACACCCTTGTACAAAGGAATCACTTGATGACATAGGGTGTCGATCCAATCAGATGTTGTGTCATGAATACATATGGCATCTCCACTACATCCTCGGGCCAAATCTTACAATCCCTGTAAGGTCTCCATATCACAGTATCTAGATCATCCAAGGTTCGTCGCCAATACTCTAATTTGCCCAGCTTTCGCTGGACAATAATATCGAGATACCCATCAGCATAAGGCCTACCTATAAGTCTATCTCAGTCAGCCAATGGTCGTGTGATAGGTAGATGCTCCTAGCCCCATATCTGAAGCACGGTCACCACTACTAATAAGGCAGTTGATCCCTGATACACAACTCAGTGCAAGTCATGATACAAGTGCGCCAACATGCATGACCCCTAGGCAAATTGGGTCCCCTGTGTCACCATCTGCTCAAGTAGATGACCCCATCCAACAGATAATCCCTTTGACCTGTGATCAGGACAAAGGAAGCCTCCAATAAATTCGGCAATCATAGTTGATAATGTGGCATATCCTAGCTCTAGCATCTCCTACCACACAATATCGTACCCACCTATCTCATCATCCCCAAACACTCGGCAAAGTGCCTCTATCCCACCCCGTTTGCTGAGATCATAATATACTAGATCACCCATCACAGGGATGCACAAAATCTGGTACACATCCTTGGGTGTCATAGTAATCTCTCCCATCGGCAAGTGAAATGTGTTATGCTCACTATGCCAGCGCTCTGCTAAAGCTGTTAGTAATCCCTGATCAAAGGTCAGGGCATGTCAAGAAGGGAAGATAAACCACACCTACCAATGTGGTCTTGCTCCGCCTAGCTAAGGTGGGGTATCAGCATCCATGTCTTCAGGAAACACTCCTGAGACTGAAGAATGGTAAAGTGCTCCTGCAATCAAATCATCTCATCATATCAGTTTCTTGATTTATCTATCTATCAAATCAATCAATCTATCTATCGATCTATTTTGCTCAATTGAGATTTTTATCAAATTTCGTTGGTCCCCTATCAATGACACTCATCTATCATGAGGTCATTATCAATCTTATCTCATCTCACATGTGCATCGAGATAATCGGAACTGATCATCAAATTTATCAATCAGGAGCGTCTAATTTTATCAATTAGATAGCTAATTAAATCTTACCCTATCAAAAATCAAATCAAATTGACAACAAAGTCAACCAATCGACAAATCAAATCATTTTTTCAAAATCACCCAAAAAAAAATAAAAAAAATCATATCAAATCATCAAAACCTCATCGCCAAAATCGAAAAATTTCAAAAATCAAAAACATCAAAAAATTTCAAATAAATAAATAAATAAATTTCCCCCCGCGCCCAAGGTGCCTATAGTGGCACCGAAGGCTCTGCCCACAGCGCCAATGGTGGCATCGATAGCGCCTGTGGTGGCGGCCCCTGCCCCTCCTCCACCACCACCCTCTTCCCCCCCCCGCCCCCGAAAAATTACAAATTCCAAAAAAATATTTTTTGATGTATTTTTTTTAAAAAATGCAAGTTTAAATAATTTTTTTGGGATATGAATGGAATTTTTTTTTTTTTAAATCCAGAAAAACAGATCTCAAAAATATAACTTTTTTCCCAACCCATATGGTGAAAACATTAAAAAATGATTTTTTATGCAAACAGCTAAATTTTTCCAAAATCAACTAAAAATTAACAAAGTTGGGTTTTCTCGAAGTACATTTCGATGGACCGTATGCTGGAGGACACTCATATCACCGAACTCGCTTGAACCTATGCCGGTGGTACAAGATCACCATTTCCTTCCTCCAGAGCAAATTTTCTCAAACAACTGCAATGCACAAATGAGGAGTGGTAAAAGGAATTCACCTTTTTAAACTCATAATGGGGCATTTAAGTGGGATTTTTATTCCACTGATTTTTAATCATCTAATCAACTAATCAGCCTGGCAGGGAAGCGTTTTCAAATTTCTTATCGGGAAATGAATCGGATTGGCTCTAAAATCTCTAACAATCGGAAAATCATTAAAAATTGAAAAAATTTCAAAAATTTCAAAAAAAAAAAAAATCGCAAAAAATTCAAAAACATTCAAAATTTATTCGATTCATCCCTTGAGCGGGCATCCTTGCATCAATATTTATCAATCAGCATCTGGGACATCATATCAAGATTTATCATCTCCAAGATTGAAACCGCATCATATCGAGATTTATCATCTCCAAATCAAATTAGTATCATATCGAAACCAAATCCGCATCAAATCAAGATCAAATCTGCATCCTATCAAAATCAATATCAGCAACAACATCAATCGAGTTTTTTTTGAACCAACGCGTCATCACACATTGCTTCAAAGAGGGGCAAAATATATACACCTAAAAATGGTCTGAAGATAGTTAATTAAACACGCAGTTATTTGATTAATTCCCCTTCCTAATTAATTGAATTCACAAGAAATTTAATTAATTTATCTATTCATCTACTAGTAAATAAATCTAAATGATTTATTTATATAGTTCATTTCATATCCCCCTCCGATTAATTAATTCTAAATTAATTAATGTCTCCCCATATTAATCAATTCTTCTAATCCCTAATTAAGATTAACAAACTCAAGTTTGTTGAGATTAATTACCATTTTCCAATTATTTGAATTTCTAAATTCAAATGAGCACACAGCTCCTAACTTTAACTAGCTAACCTAACCATCCCCTAACTTAACCCATTCCACCTAATCCTAGGTCTAACTAACCCTATCCTATCTTGCACATTCTAACCTCCTTATCCTAACCTCCCATGGTGTGGATATTCTCTCCTTGAGACACATGGCACTTTTGCCACATGTCTCCTCCCTTAGACACTTGCCCTCTCATGAGCAAGGTTCCTTGACACTTGTCACCATAGAGATGACAAGTGTCCCTTCCTCCAACCTCTTCTCCAACTTCCTCAATCTTGGCCCTTGATATCTTCAGATCAGATCTAGACCGTCGATTCCTGCCACCTCAGCTTTGGTCTTAGAATTCCTATAAATATCCCCCATTTTGGAGCAATAAGGATCCCATCTCATATCAATTCAGGCATCATTACTATAGGCAATTTTCATTTCAATTATCTAGCATTTAGCTTTTGGATTTATCATAGCATGTTAATCTAGTTTCTTAAATCATGCATTTCATATCATCTCCATAGTCAATCATTATCAAATAGCTACTCAACTCTTGAGTTGCCACTTTGGAGGTCATTGCTCTACTGAGAGCCCATCAATCCAACACCTTCAAGGTCCTCAAGAATAGAGGAAAATGGGACATTTCAAGAAAGGTTTATCGTTTGCATTTCTAATGTAGTTTTTAATTAATCTTTTCAATTACATTTTATTATCTCATTATATGTGTATGCCTCCTATATACCACATTTTTAGCATCACAAATCCTATCATAAAATAATTGCTCTCGAACTTTGTTCTTACATGATGACTCTCTGATATAGTTAGTATCTTCCGCTAAAATGACCCCCTCACTACCTAACAAATCAGCTACCCTATTACCTTCCCTAAAGGAATGGGTAATAACCACACTATCACAAAAACCTAACATTTTTTTTGCCTTATCGATGATATTTTGGATATTCCAAGAAGGGGAACTAATACCTTTAATAACCTGAATTATATTAAGGGAATCCCCCTCCAGCCAATTTTTTTTAAATTGAAACCCTAAGCAAGCTAAAGACATTTTAACATTGCCATAGCTTCTGTAACATGGTTTTTTTTAATTCCAAAGGGAGAAACAATCACAACAACACAAAAGCCATGAGAATTTTTGATAACACCTCCCCCACTAGCATTACCTGGAATTCCTTTAGCTGCACCATCAAAGTTCAGCTTCACCCAATCATGAGGAGGGAACCTCCAAACCACATTATCTCTTCTACTCTTTAGATCAGACTTCCAAACCTTATTCAATAATTTCCATTCTGTAAGAATCCTTTTATCATTATCATTCATATCAATATAACTATACTGCTTGTTGCTTTTGTGAATGGTGTTGATGTTTTCTTTAATAGCCCTACAAATCTTTTCAAAGACCACCTGAGAAGAACACTTAGTCTCCCTAAAAATTCTATTGTTTCTCTCCTTCCAAATATGCCAACGGGTCATAGGAAGAAGAAAGGACCAAAGGGTCTTGATGATGGGAAGCTTGGTAGGGAAAATCCAATGCCAAAGGACTTCCTTAAAACTATTCTGCATAGCCCAATCAACTTTCCATTGCGTCCACACTTTACCCCATATTTCTCAGGTAAAAGAATAGTGAATGAACAAATGATCCACAGACTCAACCTCTTTTTGAAATAACTCACACCTATTAGGGATCATAAATCCTCTTCTGACCAGGTTATCAATAGTGAGAATCTTGTTTTAGTGGCAAGACATTAAAACATATTAAGTGTAGGAATGAGGAATCTATTCCAAACTTTAGTCCATATAGGATTACAAGCCCGAGTTGATATCTTTTTGTAAGAAGAAGCAAAAGTAAAAGTACCCCTAGGATTACTCTTCCATAAGAAGACATCTTCTGAGTCTTTGCTGATAGAAAAGGACAACAAATCATGCTGGAGTGAAGAGAATCCAACATAAACAACATCAATTCTAACCCATTTATTCTCCTCCCAATAATTACAGACCATAGAACCAAACCTCCTTTTACAATCTTCAATGATATGGCTACAATCTTGGTTAAAAAGAGGCTCATCTTTGATCCAGTCATCCTCCCAAAATCTGATTTTGTTACCTTTGCCAAGGACCCAGCCAGCTCCATCTTTGGAAACTTTAATAGATTTTATCATACTATTCCAAATAAAAGATCCAACAGGGATATCTTCAAAATAGAGAAGGGAATGAATGGGTTGATTATGGATGTATTTGTCAAACCACACCCTACTCCAATCTCTCTTAATACCATAGGCCCTCCTAACCTGTTTGGCTAACAAAGCTTTATTGAAAGGTTTAAGGGATTTGATACCTAACCCCCCACTACTTTTAGGACCACAGACTTTATCCCAAGAAACCAAATAAATCCTTTTCTTATCTTCCACACAAGACCAAAGAAATCTTTTCTGAGTTCTTTCTAACGCTTCTGCAAATTTGACTGGTATACTAAACAAACTAAGAGCATAAATAGGTAGATTTTGAAGGGTAGCTTGAAGAAGCTGGAGCTTACCAGCCTGCAACAACATAGAGCCTTTCCATCCAGCCAATTTTTTGTTGAACTTATCAATCAAAGAATTTTAGAAAGAGTTTGGAGGAGCCAAACCAAGAGGGAGGCCCAAATAAGTAGAGGGGAGCAGCTCAACTTTACAGCCAATTATGTTAGCAATCCTCTGCTACCTCAACAAGGGAGTGTTGATTAAGTAAATAGAAGATTTATCCTAGTTAACCTGTTGGCCAATAGCAAGGGAATAAGAGCTGAGAGCATTTTTGAAGGCAGAAGATTCACTCACAGAAGAGTATCCCAATAATACAGTATCATCAACAAACTGTTGAAGAGTGCAAAAGAAATTAGCTGAAGAGGTTTTCAATCCTTTGATGATCCTTTTATCCTTCAACTTTTGAATCAATCTACTAAAACATTCTACCAAAATAGTGAAAAGAATGGGCGAGATAGGATCTCCTTGCCTGAGACCCCTTGAAGACTTAAAAAATCTGGAAGGAGATCCATTAACAAGAATAGAAAAATTTAGCATAGATATCAGTTCTCTAGTGATTTTGATAACCTTCTCATCAAATCCAAAGGCTTCCATGATCCTAAAAAAGAACCTGCCATTCAACCCTGTCATAGGCTTTTGCCAAATCTAGCTTTATGAGGAATCCCTCTTTGTTTGCAACATTAAGAGAATGGATATTCTCATGCACAAGAATTATAGAGTCCAAAATCTACCTACCCAAGACAAATCCTTTTTGCTCCTCACAAATAACAAGAGGAAGAACAACCAGCAATCTAGAAGTTAGGACTTTTGAGATTATCTTGTAAAAAGAATTGCATAGAATTATTGGCCTAAACTTACCCATAGAATCAGCTTCAACCACCTTAGGAATTAGAGGAATGAAGGTAGAGTTGATTTATTTAAGAACTCTTCTGGAACCAAAGAATTCTTTGACAACATTAACCACATCAACCCCAACAATATGCCAATATTCCTGAAAGAAAAACACGGGGAAGCCATTCGGGCCCGGTGCCTTATCCCCTTGGAAGGAGAAAATAGCTCTTTTAATTTCATCAATTTAGTGGATGGCAGATAAAATCCTTTTCTGATTAGGTCCAATAATCTTAGGAATATTCTCAACCAAATCTTGTTGCTTAACAAGGTCAAGTTCCTTGCTACCAGTCAGAAGGTTAGAGAAGAACCTTACAGCTTCATTAGCTATATCATCATCTTTGACAAGAGTTTTGTCATTAATAATCAATTTGGAAATTCTACTTGTCGCTTTATGCTTCATTGATGTCATATGAAAGAATTTAGTATTTCTATCACTAGCCTCTAACCAAATTTCCCTGGATCTCTGCCTCCAGTAAATTTCTTCTCTTGAAATAGTGTTGTATAATTTTTCTAGAACCTCATCTTCTTTAGCCTTGGGGACATTCTTATAACCATGTTTTTGAATAGAATTTTGAATCTGTTCTAATTCCTCCTTGAGCTTCCTCTTAGATTTAAAAATATCCCCAAAAACCTTTTTATTCCAAACCTTGATGTTTCTTAACTTTTTTGCAACTTTGAACATGGAAGAACCATCCACAGTTATATTCCACCATTTGGAATGGAAGCTTCCAAGGAAAGGTGTGAGATCCACATTTTTTCAAACTGGAAGGGAAAGTAGTGTTTGCCCTTAATAGAATCAACAACAAAAGAAATAGGATAATGGTCCGATCCAATTCTGTTAATAACAGATAGAGAGCATCTATACTTAAGAACATAGTCAGGAGTAATAAAAGATCTATCAAGCCTTACCTGGATAATTTCTCCTCCATCCCTTTGATTAGACCAAGTGTAGGAAGCTCCAGAAAGGTCAACGTCAATGAGGGCATTGGCATTGATAAAGTCCATCAGATCAATCCTGCTATCCAGTTGAGCTTGGGTTCCACCAAATTTTTCAATTTCCTGCAGGGAAGTGTTGAAATCTCCCATCAAAAGCCAACTATCCTGGGTAAAATTCCCTCTTTTCTATTGGATTTTGTCCCAAAACTTGCTCCAATCAGCTTTAGAGTTGGGGGCATAAATGTTGGTAACCACCCAGTCCTATCCTTCAGCAATGCATTTGACTCTCATAGAAATGATATTACCATCTTCATCAATTAGGTCTCCATCAATAGTTTTCTTATTCCAAAATATGGCAACCCCACCAGATGCTCCATTAGAACTACTACCACACACACCCCCAAGTTTAAAGAATTTTAATTTTTCTACTTTTTGCTTACTCATTTTAGTTTCCTAAACCAAAATAATATCTGACTTATGATCTCTGATAAAATTCCTGAGCACATCCTGCTTATGGAGACCATTTAGGCCTCTAATGTTCCAAGAGATTACCTTCTTGTGGAAACCTGGGAGCAGGATTCCTGAATGGTTCACTGCCTTCCATCAGCTATATTTTGTTTTCTCTCCTGGTCCCTTGTGGAGATTTGGAAAGTCCAATATCCGCCTTAGATCTGGTTCTAGTTTTAACCCCATTAGTACACCCTATTTTCTTGTTTTTCTTTTTTCCCACTTCTATTAACTCTTCATCTTCTTCATATTTATATGTTGACTTCTTACTATTCCAAGGTTCTCCTTTTCACTGAGATGAGGTGGGCGAATCAATCCCAAAGTTCTAGAATAGAGAGTTAAGGTTAACCTAGGGCAATCTAAACTGGGTATTTTCTTCAAAGATTACATCTGGAGCTTCAGAGTCCTTTGAACACACTTTATTACATTCTTGTTCTATTTCTTTTGGAATCTCATATTGTGATTCATTTATGTCTCCAATCTCACCGTCTTCAAGAATTTCTTCTTCTTGAATCTATAAAGCTTCAAAGTCATTGCTTGTTTTAACTCCAAATACATTCTCTTCATCCTTTCTAATTTCCTTCTGAGGACTCTCCTTGGATGGACTAGCTTTCCTTTCATCCCTTGTTATATCTTTTGAGTTACTAGGGAATCCAGTTCCTCCTTTCGATCTACCCTCATTTTTGTTCAACTTCTCTTTCCAGATCTATTTAACATGATTATTGTTCTTCTGAGCATTCTTTGGGTTACTAGGACAAGCATTTGCCCAATGTCCAGCTTTCTTACATGAAAAGCACATGAAAGGGAGGGACTCAAACTCTATGACTTGTTCCCACTTACCTAGCTTGGAATTTATTTCGATAGAGCTAGGAAGGTCCATTTTCTGTGAGATATTAACACATATCCTCGCATACACTAGTCTCTTTCGCGCTGTTGTCATATAATCTATAGCCACAAGCTCCCCGAAGGATTTACCAATGTCTGCAAACATGTCCTCCAACCAAAATTCAAGTGGCAAACCAGGGAGCCGCACCTAGACCGGAGTAGATTCAAAAAAGGAGTCATTGAGTTCCATTTTTGGAGACCATTTTCTTAAAGATAAAGAAGACTTCCCAAGGATCCAGGGTCCTCCGCTCAGAGCCATTTCCAAGTCTTCACCACAAGAGAAGGAAAAGACAAAAAAAACCCCTTGACAAGGCTGAAACATCAACCTGTCCTTTCACCCTCCATTTTCTCTTCACAAAAGACCTAACAACTTCAATATTAAGTCTAGGTCCAACAAATTTCCCCACAAGATAAAATGCCATAAGAGAAATACTGTGATCTATGACCATGTCTGGTACAACAATAGCTAATTTGCCTACCTTTCTATCAAAAATATCTTCCACAGAGGGAAAGGTAGATTTACCAGTAGGCTTGTTTGCAAAGAAATTGTTCCAGGATTTGACCACCTTGTCTCCAACCATCTTTTCCAGCTCAGCGTTCAAGATCTTGTGACCCAAATTTGTAGAATCTTTAGTATTTTTAAAGTCAAGAGGAGGATATCGATGCCGTGGGTCCCTATCCTTTTGACCAATCCCTCATAGATCCCAAAGAGACAAGTTTTCCTTGTGCTACAAAGGCTGCAGAACTAGAGGAAAAACCAGCCGCGTTGATCCCTCCATTCGCAAAATTCAAATTTCCATCCATTCGCTGTCTAGAGGACAGCTAGTTCAGATTTCTCAGGCCTATAATCCTACAACTAACCTAACCGATAGTATATTTGAAAGTAAATGTTATATCAAAAGAGATGATTCAATTGGAAAGTTTGATCCTAGATGCGATGAAGGGATATTTCTTGGTTATTCAATTCAGAGCAAAGCATATAGATGTTATAACAAAAGATTGCAGAAAATTGTGGAAAGTGCTAATGTGAAAGTGGATGAACAGCACATAAATCATTCTATATCATATGACAAGGAATCCACAGTGGAAATGATCATAACTAAACTGACAATGCCTCAACCGGTATAGGAAGCTGAGACAATCACACCGGCATAATCAGAAAATTCAACTGTGACTAATGATTAGAGCAGTGAACCTGAAGTTCAAAAGACACCAAGGTATGTAAGATTAAATCATTCTGAAGGTCAAATTATTGGAGATAGAAACAAGGGAGTTATGACAAGAAGAAAACTAGCCTAAAAATTCTCAAGTTGAACCGATAACTATTATTGAATCTTGTAAGGATAAACATTGGTTAAAAGTTATGCAAGATGAATTAGATCAAATAGAGAAGAATGAAACTTGGTCTTTACTTTCTTGGCCTAAAAATAAGAATGTTATTGGAACTAAATGGGTTTTTAGGAATAAACTGAATGAGGATGGTCAAGTTATAAGAAACAAGGATAGATTATTTTGTAAAGGATATTCTCAAATGGAAGGAATTGATTATGGTGAGACATTTGCACTTGTAGCTAGAATTGAAGTTGTTAGACTATTTCTTGCCTATGCAGCTTATAAGAACTATAAAAAATTATCAAATGGATGTCAAATGTGCATTTTTGAATGGTGGGCTTGAGGAAGAAGTTTACATTGAGCAACTTGAAGGATTTTCACTGACAAATGACAAAGATATGGTTTGCAGATTGAAGAAAGATTTATATGGTTTGAAACAAGCTCCTAGAGCTTGGTGTGCAAGGTTGGATAAATATATTTTAAAGATTGGTTTTACTAAAGGCGGTGCTGATAGTATTCTATACTATAAGATCACTGATAATGATATTCTAATTATTGAAGTTTTTGTTGATGATATCATTTTTGGAGGAGAAGATAAACTTTGCATGGAATTTGCTAACAACATGAAAAATGAATTTGAAATATCCATGATTGGTGAGATAAAAAAAATTCTTAGGTTTATAGATTACTCAAACTGACAAAGGCATTTTTATCTGTCAAACTAAGTATCTGAGGGAATTGTTCAAAAAGTTTGGTATGGATAATTCCAAATCGGTAAGTACTCCTATGGCTACAAGTGAGAAATTATCTATCAAGGATACTTCTACACCTATAAATCCGACAAGGTATAAATCTATGATTGGCGGTATGTTATATCTAACTTAGACTAGACCTGATATTATAAATGCATTAAGTATTGTTCCAAGATATCAAAGTAATCCTAAAGAGAACCATGAATGTGCAGTAAAGAGAATATTTTGGTATTTGCAAGGAACAATAGAATATGGTTTATGGTATTCTAGAAATGATGATTTCACTTTATGTGCATATGCTGACTCAGATTGGGCAGGTGCTACTAATGACAGGAAGAGCACTTCTTGTGGAGCTTTCTTTCTTGGAAATAAACTAGTTTCATGGATCAACAAAAAATAGTCATGCATTTCTTTATCTACTACAGAAGCTGAGTATGTTGCAGCAGCAACTAATTGCATTCAAGCTTTGTGGATGAAGCAAATGTTGAAGGATATCAGGGTAAATTGTAGTGAACCAGTAGTTATCTATTGTGATAACTCTGCAGCTATTGACATGTCTAAGAATCCGGTATTTCACTCTAAGACTAAGCATATTTCATTAAAGTATAACTTTCTAAAGGACAAGGTAGAAGCAAAGGAAGTCAAGCTGGTTTATGTGAACACTAAAGAACAAATTGCAGACATATTCATTAAATCACTATCTAAGGAATGATTTGAGTATTTGAGAGTAAGGTTAGGGGTTTCTGCCCCTTCGGTAGAGACTTGATTGTTGAAGTTTGTCATCAGTACGACATGTATTATCAAAGACATTATTCATTCTGGTACTGATGAGTGGTGTTACTACTCAGGGGGAGTAGTCAGCTTTGAGATTCAAAGGTTTATATCATTGATTTGATATTTTTGTTAGATTTCTGGCATTGATGTCAAAGGGGGAGTGATAGTAATGTGAAAAATCATTAAGAACCTTACAAAGATATCAGTCACAGGGGGTAAGCTATTGATTGATTGGTTGTCTTCCACAGGGGGAGACTTGTTTGGCATTTTGTGGTACTTAGATGTTTTTCACATCTAGTGTTGCCATCAATGCCAAAGAGGGAGATTGTTGGCATTATGGATGAATTGATTATGTGTTGCATTGATGTCAACACTAGCTCATATGTATGGTTATCGACAGACAAGCTTTGGTTACCGACAGAAGAGACTATATGTTGGACACTTCAGACATGTTTGGATTAGTGAATTATATTGGATTTCATGAGTCATATGCTCCATTAGCATGTTTTGGTCAGTTGGTATTGGCTTGGTAATTGGTTGTTATCATACACTCTAGTAATTGAATGCATAATTGGTGTTGGTGCAGCTTCTTCACAGATTTCAGGATGCTGAAGATGTTCGTTGATTGTCCTTCAATTGCTTGAAGACATTGCTTTGGTTTGGTGGACCCAGAATAGGTCTGATACCTATCTAGGTTATGGACCGGTATCATGCTAGCATGTACTCTATACGTTACCTAGATTATTCGGGATGTTAAATGGATTTATTATTATTGTTTTGGTCTTAATCCAACATGGCATATCATTGTAAATAGAATTATGTAATAATATTATTATAATATCTTTAGGTGGTCGACCTAATCAGTTTAGGCCTTAGGGTTTTTATAAATAAGAGGTAGAAAATCTTTGTAAAGTATCATGGTCAAGGAATGTAATGTACGAATATTGTAATATCATTGAGGCAAAGGAGTTGATCGATCATTAGTGATCGAATTGGATTCAGAAGAGGATTTAGTCCTCCAGCATTGAGCTTACCTGGGACTGTAATGAGGCATAGTAGATGTTATTTGTAGCAGTTCACTCCATTGGATTGTTGTCCATTTATCTTGAGAAGGTTGTAGCCTCTCTGTAGTCAGTGAGACTCTTTTGTAATGAGAAGTACGCTCTAGGAAGTGTGCCTTCCTGCAAGTGCAGGCCCCTCAATGTAACACATACTTTCTGCAGAAGTATCATCTGACTGTGGGTAGGCTTCCCACCATGGTTTTTCCCTTTCTGGGTTTTCCACGTACAAATCATGGTGTTATGTGGTATGGTATTGATTATCTGGTTAATTATTAAGTTGTATTGTTTATTGGTATCCGTTCCTACCGGCATATGTCTGTGCTTTACCGGTACTTCATTTGTTTAAGGTCATATTGTGAATTAAAAGTTATAATATGTTAACAACTGATTCAACCCCCCCTCTCAGTTGTTCAATGGTTATCCTAACACACACACACACACACACACACACACACACACACACACAGAGATATATATATATATATAT
This sequence comes from Cryptomeria japonica, assembly GCF_030272615.1. Classification (NCBI taxonomy): domain Eukaryota; kingdom Viridiplantae; phylum Streptophyta; class Pinopsida; order Cupressales; family Cupressaceae; genus Cryptomeria; species Cryptomeria japonica. Next base: position 398,140,239 of record NC_081409.1, read on the forward strand.
ATATATATATATATATGTATGTATATATATGTATATATATACATAAATATATATATACATATACATATACATGTACATGTATATATATATATATATGTACATGTATATAATGTATATGTATGTATACCTATACATATAAATATATGAAAAATAATCATATAGGCACAGGACTTGAAACTTAATATCACAAGAATAGAAAATAAAAGCACGAGATGTAGGAGTGAAAGATGTAACTGTGATGTGATTAAAAACTAGATATTGTCGATATTCTATTAGATGCAGATTCATTTCTCATATGATTAACTACTGAATGATGTTATTGTATTTTTCATATGAAATTTATTGGAAGTAATAAATAGAAAAGAAGAAATTTCTCCGAAAATATTATAATATGTATGCCTGATAGTATTATTAAGTTGTTTGACATCAATATAATATGTATGCCTAGTAATAATATAAAGTTGTATGAAATGAGTATAATATGTATGCCTAATAATATTATTTATAGTGAGTATACTCATTGTAACTAATATTATCAGTCATACATAAACTTCAAATAAAAATATTAACAAATTGAAGGAGAAATGGCAGAGAACAATCTTTTTTTCTAGAGAAAACAATGAAAATTCTCCAAAAAAATCTTCATTTCTCAAAGTTTATAGGGCAACATAGTTGGCAGTAATTTGTGCCAAGTGAGCCCATAATGTGTACACAGGAAGGCAGTAACAACATACCCATAAAGTGAAATGATAAATAATGAAGGGGTTTTTAATAATTATGAGCAATAATCAATTTTTTTTGCGTTCTCTGTAATTATTTTGGCATTATAAACAGACATACACAATTAACAGTGCACCCATTAAATGAAATGATAACTATTGAAGGGGTTTCAAATAATTATGAACAATAATCATTTTTTATGCATTCTCTGTAATGATTTTGGCATTATAAACAGAGAGACACCATTTAATAGTGCACCTGTAATGCCCACTAAAATAACCAAGAGAATTACACTAACTTTTCATGCAAAATGGCGATAACAAAAAAAATTAAACATCATATACACTAATGCAACATACATAATTAACTACTCATATGCATTTAACAGAACAAAAATTACACATCATAGACATAACATACAAACCATAATATGCAAGTAGAAATGAAACACAATAATCATCTACCTTCCCTAGGGTAACTCAACACCATTACTTATCTAACCACTTATCCAATTTTAAACATGATAACATATTTACTTCCATAATCCAAAAACAAACTAAATTACTATCATAAATTCCTTTCACACAACCATACATGAATTCATTAGTTTATCCTAGAAAGATCTATGATTATTCTAACCTAACCATTAAGTTCATTTTCAAGCACCAATACCAAATGTTCCCAAACCCAACCAATCATTTCCTTAAGCATCACATACACATAATGATACAAATTACCAAATCACTTAACCATAGCATTATGAACTAATTACATCATCTAGATACATGTACACATCCATATTTTAATGTCAATATTTCCAGTTAATGAATCATTCTCAAAATACATATAACACATCATTTTCTAATAACATCTACTAGATACATTATTACAATGTTTTTACAACAATGATAAAATCTCTCCTTTACAATTACATATACATGTCAAATGACTCATGATAAATAAGCTGCTACAAATATCCATCCACAAGCTGAAGAGATAAGAGATCCCCATCCACGCAAGCATCCATAGAAGAACATCCCAATGGAAGAAAGGAACCAACCACCCGACCCTGTGTAACCAAAGGAACCACCCCCTGTGCTAGGAGATGACACAAGATCCCATACACACTCTAGATCTAATCTGACACCTATCAACCAAAGAGGAAACAACTCTAACACAACCAACGAGAAACATACCAAACAACTAAGAGAACTCTAGAGGAAATTCAACAACAAGATAAACGGAACTAGAATCAACATGTAGGGAAAGAGTGTCATCACATTCTATCACATAGGATACATAAGTAGAACAGTCTCAACTTTTGAGGAAATCAAGGAGTTCGGTTTACCCAATTACTAGATCCTCTACCTCACTCCAGTATCCAATCCATGAGATAGGCACCACTCAACACATTTATTATCTTGTTTGGATGAGTTACTCTACCCAAGCTTAATTATTATGTTATCACTTATCAATTACAATGGAAAACCTCCAATGAGATATCCAATCAGTGTAGACCCTGACTCTCTTACTCAAGAATCCTAGCAACCTATTTTTTGTGACCTCGGTAGACTCATGGAAGCTCATTCCCCCTACTCAAACAATAAATCTCATAAACCAAAATCCGGCTAACCAAGATACAAAATTATAAATACACATGGATCCAATAACACAATCCAACATGGTTACATAAATCTCATAAAAAAAAGATCCATAATTGTAGCAAGGCATTATACATCTTGCAACCAAATGAATAATCAAATATTATATTAAATCTCTACTCCAGACAACCAAGAGCACTCAAAAATATGACACAGCCTCTGGGTAGACCCCCTAAACAAACCGATAATCCAAAAGATCAAACTGTAAACTCTATAAGGAGAAATAATACAAACAACACATAATAGCGCATATGATACTTATTATAGTGCATATGACTAATTACTCATCGCATATGATTAATTTTTCAACGCTTATGACGAGAACTTCAACGCATACGAAAGATAGAATAGCACATACAATCACCAGAATGATGCATACAACAATTTTTTAGCACATATGATAAATACTTTAGCACATATGACCACTGTTTTAGCGCATATGACTCAAAAAGAAAAAACTGTTGAAAATGACTAAATTACAACTTCAAATTAAAAATCAGGGAAAAAGATCTAAGTCCCAAAATCGGACTAAAAAGTGATGCCCAACCAATACCAAAAGAAAGACGTAAACAAATCAAAATAATATAGAATAATCAAGAAGAATTCTCCATTCTGAAACTACACAACAAATACCCAAACTTCACAAAAATGGAGTTACCAAAAGCCTCTTACAACCCAGAGGGAACCCAAAACAAGACAATACTCCATCAAATCCACAACTAAACACATTCCAATCAATAATTGAGAGAAAAGAGCAAGACTCCATCACAGAAAAAAATACAGAGTCGTATATTCACGACAACAGCCATATCCCCAAGTTATTTTTCTCATTCCCTAAAGTTAAATCATAGGTTAAATTTTATGTAAGGAAATATTTTATAATCCAACTATACAAAAATATACTAATAGATTATTTTCCCCAAATCTCCCGACAATACAGAGAGAAGACAATCTTTTCAAATCTGAAAATACAAATGTAAGAAATCCTCCGACCTGATAAAAGCTGAAAATGAAAGGATGAATTTGTTGAAGACAATCCAACAAGATACAATCAAAATCCCTCCAAGCAATCCAAATCCAAACTCATATAATATACTTCTACAGCCAACCCCCGTGAAATCACAAGAAAGCAATTAAATAGAAAACCAAACCAAACCATAGAATATGCCAGGCATTAAAAATAATAGGCAAAATAATATTCCTTACCAACCCATATCAAAATCCAAGGTAAAAATAATAAAATATTATTTACTTTACTTACCCAAAAATATAACCAATAGAATAATAGGGTAGGTAGAAAGAATCTACCAAGCAAGCCAAGAGAGTAAAAAGAGAATAATAGCATTAATATAAACAACTCATAAAATCATGGACACAAATATACATAAAAGCCCAATAATAAATAAATAAAGGCTATATTAAATTAAAGCCACAATAATAAATCAAAGACTATTTAAATAAATAAATATTCTAATTAATAATAAAGCCTTTCCTTACCAAATGATGATATTAATATTAACTTATCAATACTTATTATTAATATTATACCAACTATTCATTTAATTAATTATTATAAACTATATTTATCTCTTATTTCAATTTAACATTTTTTTTGTTTTTTTTGGCAAGGTGGCAATGCCACTTGATATATTTTATTAATAATATATAATTTTTACAATATATTTAAAAACTGATTCAAACTGAGCTCCCAGAGAAAAGAACCGGCAAGAAAAACTCCATTCATTGCTCATCAACATCGCTATAGAAGAGAGGTAGTGAACAATCCTCTAGCCGGAGCTAGTTACAAAATAGAGATCAGCAAAGGAGCATGCAGGCTCATTTACAAATAGGAGCATGCAAGTTTATTTTACAGAATAGGAGCATGCAAGCTTATTTACAAAATAAGTTCCTGGGATATCTTGAAGGCCTTGCAAAAAGAACTCATGCAACCAAAATTGACATGCCCCTGCACCAAAAAAAACTTGCAACCAAAATATATATATACTACAGAACGCAGAGAATTTACAAGAAACACAAGGGTCCAAAACATGACTGACACCAATGACATGAGATCTGCGGTCCACCATTATAGACAAATGCCAAAGGAGAAGAGGTGAATGTGGAAATGCTAGAGAGAAATGAAGCCCAACATTTTTATGCCGTAAATGAAAAGAAAGAGGAGATATATCATAAAAAATATGACAAACCAAAAGAAGCGGCATACAAAGATAATCATGAAAACAATGCCACACCAAACTTTAAATGGCATATGAAGGACAGATTCCCAATGTGAAAATAAATATCTCCATATTTCACACCAGAAGAGAGTACCAAACACACGAACAACATCAATAAGAACCAACTCATCATTAATGAATGCCAAGTGATGATCGAGTAAAGAAAAGTTCCTCAAATCAAAACCAAATGGAATTATGAAAAGAAATACCTCACCAAGAGAAGAGAATATCAACTCGTACAAATGAGCAATCATATAATAAGAAATATTAAATACTTGACTCTCTACAAGATATACTTAATAGGTTTGGGAAGCTCATCAAATCACACCCCAATCGAGAGGATTCAATAACAATTTTGTCACAACCCATATTAGCGACGCAATCATCCAATGCATTACCTTCACAATAAACATGTGAGATGATGAGGTTCTCAAATGTATCAAGAAGAGTCCATATTTGTTCAAGAATATATCGGAAATGCCAATTATCAACTTTTCTTGCCTTGCAAGCATTAATGACAATAGCCGAATCACCTTCAATATAGGAATAATGATACTTTTCCAAGAAGAGATCATAAAATTGTCCTAGGAAGAGAACTCTGAATTAATATTAAAATATTTCTAAACATGAGCATTAACTTGCTCAATAATACTTCTTTCCAAAATCACAAGAACAACCAATAAATCCGATGAGTCACATCTAAAAATGCACTTGTTTCTTTCCCACCAAATGGCCCATATGACTAAAGAGGGAATTATAAACCACAAACAAGCAAGTAGAGAAGATGAATACAAAACTGGCCAAGACTGAAACATGTCCCATAAAGATAAAGGTAAAGGGAATGAAAGAGATAAATTTTGGAAGACAAAATGCCAACTACTACTCGCAAACTCACAATGAAGAAAAAGATGATTGACATCTTCAAGAGCTTTGCCACATAAGACACAAGAAAAGGAGGCTGCAATATTAAATTTGACTAAATGGTCACTAGTCAAAATTCTATTTTGCAGCGCGAGCCAGGAAAAAACACCAGCTTTAGGTAATACTGAATTATTCTAATAGAACAAAAAGGCACGATGAGGAGCATTTTGATTGGCCATTTGTTGAACAACAAAATATCCTTCTTTAACAGAGTATTTTCTCGATTTAGAAGGGCACCAGATAAGTTGATCTTTGATGTTAGAAAGGAAAGCCACTCGGTCTTGCAAAATAGATTTAAAATTTTGAATTTCCTGCAAGGACAATGGAAAAGTAGAGGGATCCTTCCATGAGACCTTGTGAGAAAACAGATCAACACTATCTACATAATCAACCAATCTAACTCCCCATGATTGAGAAAAAAAAATTGAAATAAAAGCAAGAGAATCATGCTGCGAAAGGGGGGGAAAGCCATTCCAGGAGTCTTTCTAAAAAAGAATATCCTCCCCCGAATAGACCTTCCAGGAGAGAAAATTAGAGACCACTTCCCTACATGAGATCATAAAGTTCCAAATAGAAGACCCCTGTGGAGGATTAGAAATTGTGAAGATCCTAGCAGGATTCTGGGAATCCAAATACTTAGCCTGCATAATTTGGCACCACGAAGATTGGGGCTTAGTATACATAGACCAAACTAGTTTTCCCCCAAAACCCCTATTTCTTTTAGATAAATCCTGAATCCCAACACCACCAACTTGCTTGGAAAGAGACATATTGGTCAAAGAAATCAGTGGAATCTTTTTATCTTTTGTCATATTATTTTTCCAAAGAAAAGATTGAATAATATTTTCAATTTGGGAGATGACTGATCTGGGAGCTTGAAGAACTGAGATATAGTAATTAGGAATGGCAGATAGGACTGTTTTAATGAGAAGTATCCTACATGAAAGAGACAACCACCTAGCCTTCGAAGTAGAAATACAAGATTTAAGTCTCTCAATAACCAAATTCCAAAAAGAAGACTTAGTAGATCCCATAAAGAAAGGAATCCCCAAATAGGTAGAAGGAAGAGAGTCTACTGGGAAACCTAAGATATTCACAAGTCTATCAGCCACCAACTGAGGAGTATTAAAAATGAAGATCTTAGATTTATGGGGGCTAATCTGTTGGCCAGATCCAGCAGTATAAGTATCCAGAATAAATTTAATATGAGTAGCCTCTTGAATAGAAGAGGACCCAAATAAAAGTGTATCATCGGCAAAAAGGTTACGAGTGACTAAAACATTAGAGTTAGGAATTAACACCCCTTGCAAAAAGAACAGATCCCTTTGCTTAATAACCAATCGACTAAAAGCTTCCGTCATAATGACAAATAAGAAAGGAGATAAAGGGTCTCCTTGTCTAACACCCTAGGTTGAAGAAAAGTATCTAGAGGATGCTCCATTAATGATGATAGAAAATGAAGCAGTAGAAATACAACTCTTGATCCATTTACACCAGCTTTCAGAGAAACCAAATTTTCTTAAAACTTTGAGCAAAAAAGCCCAGCAAACTTTATCATAAGCCTTCATCATATCAAGTTTGACCACCAAAGCTGGGATATTGGATGATTTATGGAATGCAAAGTTTCATGAGCAACAATTGCTCCCTCATGCGTTTCCCAGCCCAGAACAAAACCTCCTTGTTGAGGAGAGATGATATGAGGAAGGAGAATTTTAAATCTGAAATAAATAGCCTTGGTGAAGATTTTGTAAATAGAGTTGCACAAAGAAATGGGTCTAAATTCAACAAAAGTTTGGGGATTCTTAGATTTTGAGATAAGGGCAATATAAGTGATGTTAAAATTTTTAAGGGTATACCCACCCCTCCTAGACTCTTCCAAAGCCATTAATAAGTCAAAACCAATAAAATCCCAACATTTCTGAAAGAACAAGATAGTAAACCCATCAGGACCCGGAGCTTTGTCAGGGGCCATGGAAAAAACAACAGAATTAAGCTCATCTAAAGAAAAAGGCCTCATAACAAAGTCATTATCCTCATGAGAAACAAGGGAGGGGATAGATTCTAAAAGAAATCCACATGATGATCCATAGAGGAAGAAGAAAAAGAAGGAGATAACAATTCCTTAAAAAAAGACACCCCCTCCTCTCTAATCTGCTGATCTGAATTAAGGACATAACCAGACTTAGAATCCTTAATACTAAAAATTATAGAAGCAGCTTGTTTAAGCTTGGCTGCAGCTTGAAAGAAGGCAATATTCCTGTCACCTTGTTTAAGCCAAACCTCACGAGACTTTTGCTGCCAATATATTTCAACCCGGGAGCAAAGGATCTCCTAAAAAGCTTGCAATTTCTTTTGAGCATCATTAGTGGAGGAATTAGTTCCATGTCTAATAATATCCTCATTAACAACCTTCAAATCATTGGCAACCGCCTCTTTTTCATGAAATTATTCTTAAAGACCAATTTATTCCAAGCCATAATTTGAGATTTCAGAAATTTCAATTTGGAATAAAATTGAAACATCTTAGTACCTTTGCAAAATGAAGGAATTATCCACCATTGCTTTAATAAAGAAAGAAAATGAGGATGAGTGAACCACATTTTCTCAAACTTAAAAGAAGGTCTAACAGAGGGAACATGATCCAATTTATCAAAATTGAGAAAAATTGGGAAATGGTCAAAATCTAAGGAGGTAAGAATCTCAGAAGAAAAGGAAAAGTTGCTCAAACGTAGGTTTAGGGAAATAAGAAATATGTCAAGGCGAGAGGCAATCTGGCATTTAGATCTCCTATTAGTCCAAGTGAAAGAACCATTAGAAGGGAAAATATTGAATAACTCATTGTCTTGTAGAAAGGAAGAAAAGTCATCAATAACCTTTTGAGTTGTAGGATTACCCCCTCTTTTTTGATCTGAGGAAAGGAGAGCATTAAAATCACCCCCAAGCACAATAAAAAAATCATCATATCGTAAAAACAATTTAGATAAGGAATCCCATAAGTTGGTTTTATCTGAAGGAGAATTCGGACCATAAATATTAAACAGAAGAAAAGAGACTTCAAACCAGTCAACCTTTAACAACTGTCAATGAGAAGCAGAAGATAACATCTCAATTTTGACTGATTTAGGATTCCATAAAGTTATAAGACCACCAAAAGCACCCAAAGAAGGAACATGAACAACTTTCCAAAGGGACCATTTGGAAATTATGTTATCAAATGAATCCTGAGAAATTTTAGACTCTTGCAATAAGATGATATCCACTTTTGAAGAATCAAGAAATTTCTTGATCTTTCCCCTTTTGTCAGGGGCATTTAAGCCCTTGACATTCCAAGATAAAATCCTCATTTATCACAAGGAGAGCAACATGCCCTACTTGTTTTGACTTGGGAAGAAAATTTCTCTACAATAGTGGATTGAATACCAGCCGCAATCTCCTCCTTGATTTTAGCCAATTTTGGTTTCTAACCCCTCTTCTTAGGAGTTTTAACAATAGGGGGGAAAATGAAGGAGATTGCTCCAAGGCTAACTTCTAAGAGAAATCAAATCCATACACATTAGAAATAGTTGAAGAAGGACTATCAATAAGATCCGCATCCACACCTTCAACTAAATTTGGCTTAGAAGAGGAAACATGACAACCGTCATGGATAGGCCCCGAAGAGGAAGATGTAGAAGAAAAAGAAAATTCGGGAAATTCCTTTGCAACAATCTCATCAAATAGATCAGAAGAAATTGAAAATAAAATATCTGAAGCAATAAGTTGAATCTTCTTTTCAAAAGCGGAAAGAGAAAAAGGAGACCTTGGAATGGGCAAAAAAGAATTACTATCAAAAATCAAACTATGAACAATTTTGGTATCATCCGCCAAACCCACAAAAGAAGAATGAGGAGAAGAATTAATAGAGCAATTATTTGTGCAACCATTCGAAGGTAACAACAATTTTGGAAATGTAACCGAAGGACAAGAAATTTGAAAAAAACTCGCAGAGGAGAACAAAAAAGGTTCGAAACGAAATTCAGAAGACCAATAATCCTTGATAGGACTAGGAAGAAACTTAACCGAGTTTGAAGAAACGGAACTAAATTGACGAATGGTAGACAGAACAAAGAAGAACACGGCCAGAGAGAAGAGAAAAGAAAAATCCATCAGAGGCACATCATATACTGTATATCCAAAAAAAGGAACAAGAGATGTAACAAAAAGAGGTAAAGGAGCAGAATCCTCAACATTATGATCCTTCAAAGACTGACGATCCTTAATTTTAAAAAAGGAACAATGGCAAAAATCAGATGAAAAATCTCAACAAACTTGTAAAGGTGCATCAGAATCACCACAACATTGAGAGGTGAAATGGCCAAGTAACGAAGCACAAGAATTAATAGCGATCAAATCTTGAATTACCACAGGCTGAATCCACGCACCATATTTGGAGAAAATAGTAATCTCAGAGGGAATGGGTTTAGACATATTTAATAACAAACAAACCCTAACCGAAAGATGAGGCCATTCGAAAGGAACTAAATCATGCTTAATAAAGATGCCCAATTTGTTTGCCAGGATTTCAACCATATACACATCATGATACTCCAAAGGAAGGCCAGGGAAAGTTACCCAGAAGGGCATAAACTATGGCTTCGTTGATTGAATATCAAATTAAGGAGACCAAGCATAGGTAAAAATTCAGATTACCCCTTATCAAATTAGAAAATGCAAAGGGAGAGTTATGGAGAAGTGGATTTGGATGGAAGGGAGCTCGTCTAGCAACATGAATGTCATTTGGGGAAGAAAGGAAGTGAGGGTTAGAAACCAAAGTGTTATTTGGCTAGGTAACATAAGATGGGAGGGAAGGATTACAATCCTGGGAGGAAGATCTAGAAGAAGCTAATGGGGAAAAACCATCAAAACGTGGGGAGCCATCACAAATGTCAAGTGGCGGTTGAGGTGAAACATATCTATGCTTCCTAGGTTTTTTAGAACCAAAAAAGGAATGAAAATGCTCAAAAGGAGTCTTTGGGTGATCAACAGGAGAAGGACCCAGAATGCCCTAAAATATTAATGCCTTGGGAACAAAAGATTTATAATAAGAACGTGAAGGTTTTGGAACAAAATTACCTGTAAATTTGTGAAAATATGATGAAGCCAATAGGAATTTGTCATAAGCCAAGTCACGCCAACAACCATCCTTGGCAACCCATTGAGGAGAATGATTAGAAGTTTGTAACTAAGCCAAATCATGGCCGTCAAATGGCACATCTGCCCATCGCGTCTGCCTATCCGCCATTCCTAGAGGTTTCTTCAAATATCCCTGGATGCCATCACCATCTGCATTGCCGATTTCAACCTATTTTCAAACCATAAAAAAATATATATTGGTGATTTCAACCTATTTTCAAACCATAAAAAAAATATGTTGGCGATTTCAACCTATTTTCAAACCATAAAAAAATATATTGGCGATTTCAACCTTTTTCAAAACCTAAAAAAATATATTGGCAAATAAAAATAATTTTGGAAGCATTAAATTAATTATGTGGGAAAATTAAACCATTCATTGATCTGCAACTTAAAGTGGAGCATGAGAAAAACTATCACAATAATATTACAAACATGGAATGAAAATTTGATTGAAGAATTTTAAATCAATTCATGAAAAAAAACAGATACACATGTGCCAAAGGTACATATGAGATTATAGCAACTTTGGTTCGGATCTAATTAATTTGATATTGATTAATAGAAACATGAAAGTTGCTCAAGTAATAGGGTTGATCTGATGGCATAGGCCTCGAGTCATATATGTCACTATAGCTAACATAATCATTATCAACCGAAAGGTTGCAAAAATAATCCTAATACTAAAGAAACGAGGGCACAGTTGTAACACACGAAGCCATGGAAGCCAATATAAAATTGTTATCTGCAAGCGACAATCGCCTCATGGCTTTCAGAGGGGAGGTCAAGCCAAAAAGGTGGAGTAAGGTCCTTAATGAGGTGGATGACTTCACTCTCAGAGTGATACGGGAAATAATGGGGGAGCAGCACTTCATCTATGAATTTATCTATCAGGTAAATTTTGATATCCTAGCTATATTCTGGGTCATATTGCTTAGGATAGGAATTAGAAAAAGTCATGTGATTTTGTTGGGCCAACTTTTATTCAGAGAGGAATGTTTAAGGCTTTTTGAAATAGAAATAAGTAGTGTGGATGATACCCTAATGATTCCATACCCAGAAGATTATGGTGATAAGGGAGAAAATGTGTGAAAGAGGCCCATTCTAGAGGTTAAAGATGAAATTAAATTTGCAGAAAAGCTTCCTATTATGCGCAGGAATGCAAAATTTATGTTAGTCTCGAATCATATTAAGGATGCACCTCATTGTAATTGGTGGGTGGATTACTTAAGGGAAGAGGGTTTTGAGGTCCTAGAAATATTGTCGAACATACCGATGGATAAGATATAGGCACTAGTACATTTGGGCCTAATTTTCGATGGCTAATTGTCAGTTTTGCGATGACCAAACGTCAGAATTTTGATCAACTTTACTATCAAAAACTCATTTTCAGGCTTCTCGACAATGCCATTTGCGAAAGAGGCCCATTCTAGAGGTTAAAGATGAAGTTAAATTTGCAGAAAATCTTCCTATTATGTGCAGGAATGCAAAATTTATGTTAGTCTGGAATCATATTAAGGATGCACCTCATTGTAATTGGTGGGTGGATTAAATAAGGGAAGAGGGTTTTGAGGTCCTAGAAAACTTGTTGAACATACTGATGGATAAGATATAGGCACTAGTATATTTGGGCCTAATTTCTGACAGCTAATTGTCAAATTTGCGATGACCAAACGTAAGACTTTTGACCAACTTTACCATCAAAAATTCATCGTTGGGCTTCTCAATGATGCCATTTGCGTCGATCATCTGACAATGTTATGATCTCTTCCAACGGCAGCTATATTTGCACCCCTGACCACAAATATCGATGGATTTTGTTGGATTTCCAATGGATGCTATGATTGCTCATCGACGACCGTTCGACATGCAAGTGACATTGGATATATAGCATCCTTGTCAGACGTTTCATTAGTTGTCATTGGAATTTAGACGGTGAGAGATGATGTGGGTCAAATGGCTTTGCCATCGATGAATGAAAGCATTGAACTAGTTCTTTTTTAAAAAATTGCATTAAACATTTATTATTTATTTGATTCAGTGTTATTTGCAAAGAATGATTATCAATGATGTTTCCTTTCTCCAAGAATTGTCTAGGATCTTTCCATCAGATAATATGTAACATTGAATGACTAAATCTTTTCTTTACAAATGCTTATTTTATTTAATTATTATCTGAGCGTGAATTAAAATTTATATCTATACGGAAGCAGAACATACAAGCTGAAGAGTCATGTGCAAGCAAATTTTGTAAAAGAAAGCAAGCAGGCATTATCTTGAATGACATGGAAACAAGCTCATTAGCTACCTAGAAGAGAGCAATTGGAGAAAAGTAGAGGAAAGTGTTTAAGGGTGATAAATAGATATAGAGTATGCAATACAAATAAATAATGTTTGGAGTTTATGATGTGACATCTCTAATTTATGTTTGCAGGGACTAACTGGTTTTGGAGTTCTTGTGAAACCTATTGGACCACGCTTTGGAGGAAATCAATGTGTTCATGCAAGGAGCACCCTTTTTCTATTATGAAAATGATGCTTTTGCACCGAAGGATATTTGGAAGTCAATATCAAAAAATTTCTATAGTGTGGAACCAGAGTTGGCGGACTCGAAGTAATTTTCAGCTTTCAGAATACCAAGAGGTTATGTACACAATCTCCCAATAGAAGGGCGATTTCAAGCATTACCTCTCTCCCCCATGACTATTCAGGAAGCACTTCCTCAAAGAAAGGAATATTGGCCTCCATGGGATCAAAGAAAAAAATTGAAGCATAGACTCTAGATGATGTGGTGGTGTCCTTCGTGAAGAACTCTGCACTATAATTGAAAATCCATGAGGGAAACTGCAAGATAGTGAAGAGAAATACAATCTTGAAAAGTGGGAATAATGGATCTTGATTTGGGTGGGGCCAAGTCAGGTGACTCCTCTAGAGGTTGACGAGATAGAAATCATATTAAGATTTGAAAAAGATCACACTCGTGGAACTTCGTGTGCGACTAATCGATTGCGGTGTTTGGGTAATGCATTCCAAATAGATATAGTTGCATACCATTTATCTATCTTGATTAAAGACTTTTATCTTGATGGCATTAAATTAAAGTTCTTTCTCTTCTATCTAGTATTGGTGGAGAAGGGGATTCTTTGCATCGACCTGACCTGCCAATAGGTGGCAGGTCAGGTCGATAGGTAAGAATGCGGATTACCCCTTGTGGAATTGGAAAATATGGAGAGAGAGTTATGGAGAAGTGGATTTGGATGGAAGGGAGCTCATTTAGCAACATGAATGTCATTCGGGGAAGAAAGGAAATGAGGGTTAGAAACCAAAGTGTTTTTTGGCCAGGTAACATAAGATGGGAGGGAAGGATTACAATCCTAGGAGGAAGATCTAGAAGAAGCTAATGGGAAAAAACCATCAAAATGTGGGGAGCCATCACAAATGTCAAATGGCGGTTGAGGCGAAACATATCTATGCTTCCTAGGTTTTTAGAACCAAAAAAGGAATGAAAATGCTTAAAAGGAGTCTTTGGGTGATCAACAAGAGAAGGACCCAGAATGCCCTGAAATATTAATGCCTTGGGAACAAAACATTTATAATAAGAACGCGAAGGTTTTGGAATAGAATTACCTATAACTTTGCAAAAATATGATGAAGCTGACAAGAATTTGTCATAAGCCAAGTCACGCCAGCAACCATCCTTGACAACCCATTGAGGAGAATGATTAGAAGTTTGTAACTAAGACAAATCGTGGTCGTCAAATGGCACATCTACCCATCGCATCTGCCTATCCACCATTCCTAGGGGTTTCTTCAAATATCCCTAGATGCCATCACCATCCACCATCCTCTCAAAACAATAACAACAAATTAGGATTGATAAACGCCAATCTGAGTTCGTGCAATGCAAGGATTACAAATTATACCAAGAAGGGTTGGATTGAAGATGCCCACAAATTGTTTGACCGAATGCCTGAACGAGATGTGATCACATGGACTGCAATAGTTTCCAGGTATTCATAGAATGGAAGGGTGGATGATGCACGCAATCTGTTTGACAAAATGCCTCAACGGAATGTGATCTCCTGGACTGCAATGTTATCTGACTATGTACAGAATGGGAGGATCGAAGAAGCTTGCATTCTATTTAGCCAAATGCCTAAGAAGAATGTGGTTTCATGGACCATGATGCTTGCAGGTTATATTTAGGAGGGAAAATTGGAGTTTGTGCAGGACATAAAACCTGCAGATGTATTCACCATATCAACGAGTATATAGAGAAAACAGTGGCAACATAAGGGTTCCATGATCAAACCATAGCACTCCGATGGCGGCGCCCTCCAACCAGTCAATCCTTCACAGTCATAGTATTAAACTGAGTGTATAATAGACTTTCACATGTATCACATCACTAATCAACTTCAGCTACTTCTCCTTCTCCTCGCGTTGTACGCCTGATTTCAATTAAACGTTATTAAAATATATAAATTAATTTAATAAAATAAATAATAATTAACCAAACTACACAAGACAAGACACCATAAAAATAATCCAAGAAAACATTTCACACACTAACCATGACTCACGCCAAGATTCTAAACTGACAACGGTAATCAATCTTAAACCTAGAGTGTAGAACAGGATTTTAGGTCATCTCCAATTAACTTGCCATTGGGATAAGACACGCTCAGACCTGTGAAGCCAGGTGGAGTTGATGTCTGGTACCTGCAAATCCTACATCCACAAAGCCACGATACAATATATATATAATACAGGCAAGTGATAGAGAATCACAATGGCACATCCCACTCGCAAGGAGTGATGTGCCATCATCCCTATCATGAAGACAATAGAAGAAACTTTAAAACAATAAAGTAATAACATAATAAATCTCACATCATAATGTAGGGTTAGCTCATCATAAAATATCTTCGAATCATTGTAAAAGAATATAAACAATACATAGAAAGAGATATATATAAGCAGGGAAAACTTTAAGAACCCCCCCCCCCTCGGACAAGGTGTATAATTGCCGAGGAAAAGATTAATTTTATTAGCAAAATTTTGGGGTTTACGGAGAAAAATAATAATTTCCATTGGTGAATCAATCATGATCGCTCAAAGTTTGTGAAAAATCCTGGCGAGTTGTAATGTTTTTAAAACCAAAAAAAATATTTGCATTGGCGATTTCAACCTATTTTCAAACCATAAAAAAATATATTGGCGATTTCAACCTTTTTCAAAACCTAAAAAAATATATTGGCAAATAAAAATAATTTTGAAAGCACTAAATTAGTTATGTGGGAAAAATAAATCATTCATTGATCTGCAACTTAAAGTGGAGCATGAGATAAACTATCACACTAATATTACAGACATGGAATGAAAAGTTGATTGAAGAATTTTAAATCAATTCATGACAAAAAATAGATACACATGTGCCAAAGGTACATATGAGATTATACCAACTTTGGTTTGGATCTAATTAATCCGATATTGATTAATAGAAACATGAAAGTTGCTCGAGTAATAGGGTTGATATGATGGCACAGGCCTCAAGTCATATATGCCACTATAGCTAACATAATCATTATTGACTGAATGGTTGCAAAAATAATCCTAATACTAAAGAAACGAGGGCATAGTTGTAACACACGAAGCCATGGAAGCCAATATAAAATTGTTATCTGCAAGCGACAATCGCCTCATGGCTTTCAGAGGGGAGGTCAAGCCAAAAAGGTGGAGTAAGGTCCTTAATGAGGTGGATGACTTCACTCTCAGAGCGATATGGGAAATAATGGGGGAGAAGCACTTCATCTATGAATTTATCTATCAGGTAAATTGTGATATCCTAGCTATATTCTAGGTCATATTGCTTAGGATAGGAATTAGAAAAAGTCATGTGATTTTGTTGGGCCAACTTTTATTTAGAGAGGAATTTTTAAGGCTTTTTGAAATAGAAATAAGTAGTGTGGATGATACCCTAATGATTCCATACCCAGAAGATTATGGTGATAAGGGAGAAAATGTGCAAAAGAGGCCCATTCTAGAGGTTAAAGATCAAGTTAAATTTGCAGAAAAGCTTCCTATTATGCGCAGGAATGCAAAATTTATGTTAGTCTGGAATCATATTAAGGATGCACCTCATTGTAATTGGTGGGTGGATTACTTAAGGGAAGAGGGTTTTGAGGTCCTAGAAATCTTGTCGAACATACCGATGGATAAGATATAGGCACTAGTATATTTGGGCCTAATTTCTGACAGCTAATTGTCAGATTTGTGTCGACCAAACGTCAGAATTCTGATCAACTTTACTGTTGAAAACTCATCATCGGGATTCCCGATGATGCTATTTGCGTCGGTCATCTGACGATGTTATGGACTCCTCGGATGGCGGCTATATTTGCACCCCTAACCACAAATATCGGCAGATTTCCGTCGGATTTCCGACGGATGCTATGATTGCTCCTTAATGACCATCCGACATAGAAGTAATGTTGGATATACAGCATCCTTGTCAGACGTTTCATTTGTTGTCGTTGGAATTTCAATGGCGAGAGATGATGTGCGTCAAACGGCTTTGTTGTCGGTGAATGAAAGCATTGAACGAGTTCTATTTTTAAAAATTTCATTAAACATTTATTATTTATTTGATTCAGTGTTATTTGCAAAAAATGATTATCAATGATGTTTCCTTTCTCCAAGAATTGTCTAGGATCTTTCCGTCAAATAATATGTAACATCGAATGACTAAATATTTTCTTTACAAATACTTATTTTATTTAATTATTATCTGAGCGTGAATTAAAATTTATATCTGTATGGAAGCAGAACATACAAGCTGAAGAGTCATGTGCGAGCAAATTTTGCAAAAGAAAGCAAGAAGGCATTATCCTGAATGACATGGAAACAAGCTCATCAACTTCCTAGAAGAGAGAAATTGGAGAAAAGAAGAGGAAAGTGTTTAAGGATGATAAATAGATACAAAGTATGCAATACAAACAAACAATGTCTGGAGTGTATGATGTGATGTCTCTAATTTATGTCTGGAGGGACTAATTGGTTTTGGAGTTCCTACGAAACATATTGGGCCATGCTTAGGAGGAAATCAATGTGTTCATGCAAGGAGCACCCTTTTTCTATTATGAGAATGATGCTTTTGGACCGAAGGATATTTGGAAGTCAATATCAAAAAATTTCTATAGTGTGGAACCAGAGTTGGCGGACTTGAAGTAATTTTCAGCTTTCAGAAGCCCAAGAGGTTATGTACACAATCTCCCAATAGAAGGGTGATTTCAAGCATTACCTCTCCCCCCCATGACTATTCAGGAAGCACTTTCTCAGACAAAGGATTATTGGCCTCCATGGGATCAAAGAAAAAAATTGAAGCATAGACTCTAGATGATGTGGTGGTGTCCTTCATGAAGAACTCTGCACTATAATTGAAAATCCATGAGGGAAACTGCAAGATAGTGAAGAGAAATACAATATTGAAAAGTGGGAAGAATGGATCTTGGTTTGGGTGGGGCCAATTTAGGTGGCTCCTCTAGAGGTTGATGAGATAGAAATCATATTAAGATTTGAAAAAGATCACACTCGTGGAACTTCGTGTGTGGCTGATTGATTGCGGTGTTTGGGTAATGCATTCCAAATAGATACAGTTGCATACCATTTATCTGTCTTGATTAAAGACTTTTATCTTGATGACATTAAATTAAAGTTCTTTCTCTTATATCTGGTATTGGTGGAGAAGAGGTTGTTTTGCATCGACCTGACCTGCCAATAGGTGGCAGGTCAGGTCGATGCAAAGCAACCTCTTCTCCACCAATACTAGATAGAAGAGAAAGTACTTTGATTTAATTCCATCAGGATAAAATACTTTAATCAAGATAGACAAATGGTAAGCAACTATATCTATTTGGAATGCATTACCCAAACACCGCAATCGATCACTCGCACACGAAGTTCCACGAGTGTGATCTTTTTCAAATCCTAATATGATTTCTATCTCGTCAACCTCTAGAGGAGCCACCTAACTTGGCCCCACCCAAACCAAGATCCATTCTTCCCACTTTTAAAGAATGTATTTCTCTTCACTATCTTGCAGTTTCCCTCATGAATTTTCAATTATAGTGCAGAGTTCTTCACGAAGGACACCACCACATCGTCTAGAGTCTATGCTTCAATTTTTTTCTTTGATCCCATGGAGGCCAATAGTCCTTTGTCTGAGGAAGTGCTTCCTGAATAGTCATGGGGGCGAGAGGTAAAGCTTTAAATCACCCTTCTATTGGGAGATTGTGCACATAACCTCTTGGTCTTCTGAAATCTAAAAATTACTTTGAGTCTGCCAACTCTGGTTCCACACTATAGAAATTTTTGGATATTGACTTCCAAATATCCTTCAGTGCAAAAGCATCATTCTCATAATAGAAAAAAGGTGCTCCTTGCATGAACACATTGATTTCCTCCAAGGGTGACCCAATAGGTTTAACAGGAACTCCAAAACTAGTTAGTCCCTCCGCACATAAATTAGAGATGTCACATCACACACTCTAGACATTGTTTGTTTGTATTGCATACTCTGTATCTATTTATCACCCTTAAACACTTTCCTCCGCTTTTCTCCAATTGCTCTCTTCTAGGCAGCTGATGAGCTTATCTCTATGTCATTCAAGATAATGCCTGCTTACTTTCATTTACAAAATTTGCTTGCACATGACTCTTCAGCTTGTATGTTCTGCTTTCGTACAGATATAAATTTTAATTCACGCTCAGATAATAATTAAATAAAATAAGCATTTGTAATGAAAAAATTTAGTCATTCGATGTTACATATTATCTTATGGAAAGCTCCTAGACAATTCTTGGAGAAAGGAAACATCATTAATAATCATTTTTTGCAAATAACACTGAATCAAATAAATTAAAATGTTTCATGTAATTTTTAAAAGTAGAAATCGTTCAATGCTTTCATGCACCGACAACAAAGTCATCTGACCCACACCATTATCCATAATAGAACAAATCAATATAATAGGATATTATAAAGAATATATACAAAAATATAAAAAAACATTAAATTACCATTACAAACCCATCATTTCAAATGAAAGGTGAATCCATCATCATTTGGATGGTATAGTGTTTGGAAGAAGGGTATATGAGAAAACCTACTTTTAAGGGTTTGTGAGAGGCTAAATAAGGGATTTTGCATCTAAGAAGGTCAAAACTTGTAAATAATTGCATTTCCTTAGTTTTGAATCATATACTTTCCAAAGCAACCTTTTGATAGTAGATTATGTGTACCATCCTAATCCAAAAAGCATTCATTTTGTCTACATCCGATAGTCATTGCTAAAATCAGTTTAAAGTGGATTCATTTAGGGACCTTTCATGAAATATTCTCGACTTACACATCATAAAAGGATCTTAAAATATTCATTGTTTATAATGATAAGAATTTGGTTGTTCCATACACCTTCCTTTACTATTTTAAAAATATCATCGACCAAAATATTGTGGAGCAATAGTATGGAGTGCATTTCATCTATTTTAAGCCTAAATATTTCATCATACCACTTTCTTTTCAAAGGCGACTAATCAATTGATGTGTTTGGGTAATGCATTCGAAATAGATATAGTTGCATACCATTTATTTGTGTTGATTAAAGACTTTTATCCTGATGGCATTAAATTAAAGTTCTTTCTCTATTTTATGGTGATCTCTAGAGCAGAGGTTGCTTTGCATCAACCTGGGATACATTTAACTTGTGTTGTATCTACGGAAATATGTATCCTAGGATGATGCAATGCAACCTCTGCTTCACCAATACCAAATAGAAGAGAAAGTACTTTAATTTAAAGCCATCAGGATAAAATTATTTCAAGACATATATTAGGTATAAAAGGAAGCCTACCATGTCATTTGAAGGGGTCTACCTACAATTCAAGTGATCTCCTAATTATAAAATCAATTCAATTCCAAGTGAACAAGAAATCAAGCATTGAAGGAGAATTCAAGTTGGTGCAGGTGCATTTGGAAGACCAAAGGACTCATTGAAGTCATTAAAGGCTTTTGAAGGTCTTAGGAGTGAAGAGCCAATCAATTATGATGTCTTAAGGGGCTAGCCTTAAACAACACACACTAAGATTTGACTGCTTAGGTGTGTTGTGGGCCCATTCCTTCCCTTGACGTCCCTTCCCGTCTGTTTCTATTAAAAAAGATAATCGCAGTTAGCATTCGAATTCAAACAGTGTTCTCACGTTTGACTGCATAGAACAAAGAAAATGGCATAAGAAACTCTCATCTACCTCATAGCTATCATAGAATACCTCCCCGAGGAGATATTCTCATGTTCTTTCCTGCTTTATGATGTCGATGAAAGACATAAGCATCCTCACAATGCAATCAATGCAACAAATAGATTTCCATTTCGATCATTTTTATTTGCCAACATACTCTCTACCTGTGCCAAAATGGGAGCTTTGGAATAGAGTATGGGCTTCCATCAAAGAAGAAGGTAAGGGCAATTAATATCAGATGCTTGCGGCTCGAAATGCTCTGTTTGACATGTTTGGAAAATGTGGAAGTATAGACATGAAAGCGCATGAACTGTTTGGTCAGATGCATCAAAGAAACACAATCTAATGGAATGCTATGATTGTAAGATATGCACAAAATGTGTTTGAAATGGATTTAGAAGCTTCCAACCAAATGTGATTAGTGAGTATAGATGTTGTAGTGCAACTGCCCACGTACACATGCATGCAAAATATGTAAGCTTAGATAAGGCACATGAACTGTTTGACATAATGCCTCAAAGATCACCCAATATCCAATGACAGTTGGGAGAAAGAAAACATCAAATTTTTGAGAATCTTAAATATTTCTTTATTCATCACTATAAATCTATTATGAATTTAGTCTCAATATTGCAGATTTTTATTCTATTATGAATGCAATATTTAGGGATGTAATCTTTATATTTTTTTTTTAATTAGGAAAAGGTCCTAACAGAACCCCCAACTAATTAATCTAGAGAAAGATACCACTAAAGAAAGAAATTCAATCCTCACCACTATGGTCTTGAAGGCTTTTAAGACACTTGGATTCCTAGTTTGGCCCACTTTTCCTTAACCCTATGTTAAGATAGTAAACTAGTTTGAGAGAATCTATTGGGTGGGAAATTGTGTATGGTTGCAATTATTTTCATGCATGAAAAGTGATTTAAAGTTTGGACCAATAGAGGATAAGTATTTCTTGAACCTTCGAGGACATGTGTAGAGCACTGCATGGATGTTTCTCCATTATTGAACTCTTTGAATATGTAAGTAAATTATTTTTGGTTGATGATAGAGTAAGTGTGGTATTTGTCTTTTCAATATGTTGTGGATAATATAAATCAAATATGGAATTTTTTTGATGCTATATACACTATGTTTTGGATTGAATTTAGGTAAGAAAAGAGGTAATGGAAGAATAAAAGAGGTACACAGAGGAAGAAGAGTGAAATAGGTGGTTTGGGATGGAGGTTTCAAGTATATGATAATTCGTATGGATAATTTGTTGACTATAAAAATGGTAGAAAAGAGGTGCAAAATGCTAGGGTTTAAGGCAGCCTGGAGCAATAAGTAATATTAAATAATATAGAATACACACACACATCCTCTTACAAAAATTAAAATCAATTTTCAAAGAGGCAAATAAGCTATCACAACTTCAACATGAATGAATTCCTCATTTATAGAAGCAAAAGGGACCTCTAATGGTTTCAAAAATTTGTCAAAATAATTATGATATACCAAATAATCAAGTGGAATATCCTTTAGGTAACTAATATTATCTTCAAACTATTTATTTTGATTTTCATCATATATAGACCTAATTGCCCCACCTTTAGGAGATAACTATAGGAGATAATTTATTACATTTAAAAGTCCATCATAAATAAATTAATTATACATGCTATGTGAATATTTACTATCACAAATTGATTTTAATTCATTTATCTACATGAATACACTCTTTATTTATTAGTTATAGGAATGGAGCACTCACATGGGAAAACAAAATGCTAGGTTTGAGAAAAATAGTTAAGAGATTGGATGTATTTTTTTATATTCTCCAAATGGCTTGAGTATAATGATAATATAATTTTTAAAATAGGTTTATATCACTTTCCTTTGACTTGGTCATGGAAGATCATCTAAACCCAGAATGCACCTTCATCTTTAAAACATGTAGTTTAAGGTCAATCATTCATATCTATCTTATCAAACATTAAAGGAGTGAGCTTCTAAAAGTAAGAAGTACCAAGATGCGTGCTCTAGTAAAAATTTTGCAGTCCTAAATATCCACAAAATTTGGAACAATAATACAATTTTTTAATAATATTTAATTGTAAAAGAAAGGATTAAAATGGAACTAAACACTCTAAATAAATTAATCAAGGTTAAAGGGATAAACTAGGATCAATTCATGAAGGCAAGATCTGTTATCTCAAAATTAATAGATACATGCAAGAAAAGAAATATTAAATCTAGAGATAAAATTCTTGAAAAATTTAGCTAGCTAAAAGTGAAAAGAACATAAAACATTTTCACAACTTAACCAAGAAAATAAGAAGCTAAAATAATTCTATCAAATGCCATAGAGGATAATCTCTCACTAATTATAGAAGAGAATCTCTCACTAATTCTAAACTCATTAAGATTGAATCAATGTTCTTTTAAGAGGATTGAAACATGTAGGAACAAATAGACTTCTTATAGTTCATTCCCTTATTAAGTGAAAATAGTGAAATCTTAATGGAGATTGAAAAATGCATTCCAGGAGAATGGTCATCTTTGAGGCATTATGTCAAACAGTTCATACATGTCTACCTGGGAAGTTGCGCTACAACATCTCTGTGATGGATGTTCGTACCTTGCTCCAAAGCTCTCATTTTTGCATAAACTGGAAGAATGATGGCAAAGGTTGTAGAGGGTAAAGGTTCATGGCCATTGTAGGGTCTGACTTTATACCCACCAATCATATTTCATTGGAATTTTGTAAATCCATTTCAACAAACATTGTTTGTGCATATCCTACAATCATAGCATTTCATCAGACCACATTTCTTTGAGGCATCTGACCAAACAGTTCATGCCCTTTGTCTATACTTCCACATTTTATAAAAATGTCAAACAAAGAATTTCCAACTATAAGCATCTGATATTAATTGCCCTTACCTTCTTCTTTGATGGAAGCCCATACTCTATTCCAAAGCTCCCATTTTGACAAAAGCAGAGAGTATGTTGGAAAATAAAACTGATCGAAATGGAAATTTGTTTGTTGCATCGACTGCATTATGAGGATTCTTATGTCTTTCATCCACTGTATAAAGTGAGAAAGGACATGATAATATCTCAATGGGGAGGTATTCTATGATAGCTGTGAGGTAGACAAGAGTTTCCTATGCCATTTGCTTTGTTCTATGCAATCAAATGCGGGAACACTGTTTGAATTCAAATGATAATGGTGATTGTGTTTTGACAGAAATGGATGGAAAAGAATTTCAATGGAAGGAATGGGCCCACAACACACGTAAGTAGTCAAAGCTTAGTGTGTGCTATTTAAGCCAACCTGTCTTAAGGTCCATTAAGGCAAATGTAAGAGTGGAGAAATTGCTTGCTAAGGAGCAGCAGTAGAAAATCCACCTTAAGGAGGGGCACATTTTATGATTCACAGTGTTTAGACATTTCAAATGAAAGGTGAATCCATCATCATTTAGATGGTATAGTGTTTGGAAGAAGGGTGTATGAGAAACCCTACTTTTAAGGGTTTGTGAGAGGCTAAATAGGGGATTTTGCATCTAAGAAGGTTAAAACTTGTAAATAATTGCATTTCCTTAGTTTTGAATCATATAATTTCCAAAGAAACCTTTTGATAGTAGATTATGTGTACCATCCTAATCCAAAAAGCATTCATTTTGTCTACATCTGATAGTCATTGCTAAAATCAGTTTAAAGTGTATTGATTTAGGGACCTTTCATAAAATATTCTCAACTTACACATCATAAAAGGATCTTAAAATATTCATTGTTTATAATGATAAGAATTCGGTTGTTCCATACACCTTTCTTTACTATTTTAAAAATATCATCGACCAAAATATTGTGCAACAGTAGTATGGAGTGCATTTCATCTATTTTATGCCTAAATATTTCATCATACCACTTTCTTTTCAAAGGCGACTGATCGATTGCGGTGTTTGGGTAATGCATTCCAAATAGATATAGTTGCATACCATTTATTTGTGTTGATTAAAGACTTTTATCCTGATGGCATTAAATTAAAGTTCTTTCTCTATTTTCTGGTGATCTCTGGAGCAGAGGTTGCTTTGCATCGACCTGGGATACATTTAACTTGTATTGTATCTACGGAAATATGTATCTGAGGATGATTCAATGCAACCTTTGCTCCACCAATACCAGGTAGAAGAGAAAGTACTTTAATTAAAATCCATCAGGATAAAATGCTTTCAAGACATATATTAGGTATAAAAGGAAGCCTACCCTATCATTTGAAGGGGTTTACCTACAATTCAAGTGATCTCTTAATTATAAAATCAATTCAATTCCAAGTGAATAAGCAATGAAGCATTCATCAAGAATTGAAGGAGAAATCACTATTGAACTTACCCCTGTCTCATATAACCCTATGTTGGCTAGGCCCCACAATAATTAGAAGATCCTAATTACTACTATCCTAAACCTTGCATTGACCGTCACAATTTCACAATGATTTGAGTTAATTAGTCCATTAATGAGATTGGGAAAGAGTTTTGTATTGAGTTAGGTGTTGGTGGATGGTTTAAGGAGGTACACTATCATCATAATTAATGTTAGAGAGTGTTGTGTGAAGAAGAATGGCCATGAAAGGAGTGATTGTCCTAAGTGCTTGAGACTGTCACAAAAAGTGAGTGTTGCAATGGTGAATCTTCCTTTGACCTTTATGTGTTTGGGAGGGTAAAGACCCATGGTGGTATATGTTGAGTGGTTGGGAGGGTAAAGACCCACATATCAACTATCTACTTTGACATCCTAGGATGGTGTCCACCTACTCTAAAACCTTGTGGGCACTCTCTATCTGATACTAACATATACATAACATGTGCTTCTCATATAACCCTATGTTGGCTAGGCCCCACCATAATTAGAAGATCCTAATTACTAAAAACACTAGATTCTTCCCTAAAAGGTTGTTGAGTCATAGAAGGCCTAGCTTGATAGCCCTTTAGTCTCTCATACCTAAAATATCCTTGTGTCGATGATGGTCAAATGTGACTACCCTATGGCCCCTACTATGCTCTAGACCTTTTTCCCTAATATTGATACTATTGGGTTTTTCTTTGTAAATCATAGAGTAAGTCTAAATTATCCTTTGAATGATGGGGAGGCCTATGGACACTTTATTCCCTTCATCAAGGTTAAAAACTGCTCTCATACCTCTTGTGTCCTCCCATGTACCTCCTTTTCCATAGCAACCCTAAAGTCATTTGGATTGGCCATGTGTAGGAAAACTGAAATTTTGGGCTTTCCACCCCTAATGAAATAATTGACAAGTAACTTGTCTTAAATGTAATATACAAACTACAATAACTCCAAAACCTAACTCTCATGTTGAGCCACTATGAAACCTTATTATGTAAATTGTGAAACTCATCTATGCATCTCTATCAAAAATAATTTGAAATAGAACACACTTTGAAGCACTCCAAAATGGTATTTGGAGAGGGTTTCCAATGTGAGTTGGTGCATTTTATCCTCCCAGTACCACAAGGTGGAATCAAGTTCTCTCAAAAATTGCATTGAAAATTATGCCTTTAAGTTGCTCACATATAGATGCAACCCAAAGCATAAGTCCAAGCTAAGTAACCAAGACTTATCCTCAACCCCATTTGTGGATCTTAAAAATGTAGAGGATTGGAGATGAAGAAACTCTCAAATATGATCCTTTGGCTCATGATATATGCTTGCTATATTCTATACCTCTTGTATTTATGCATGATGAGGTTAGGTAATGTGTATCAAACAATATTCTATCTCCTTTATGTGTATTTCCCAAATTCAAGGTGAACTCCTAATAAGCTCCCAAGATGCAAGTATATGCTCCTCTACTACAAGTGGATCCTCTTGGCTTGTAAGATTTGAGGTCCATACTCGGGCTACTCATCTTGGTGAAAACTCTCAAAGTGATATGACCCTTCCTTCCATTTCCTACACCCTATTTTTTAACCCACACCTCGTAACCTTTACCTCACTTCCTATCATTATTACCTTCCATCTACCTTTCATGTCCCTTATCTTAACCTCCTCCACTTTCCTACATCCTATCCTAAACCTTAACCTCATACACACTTACTTTTACTTCACCTACCTAACCCCATTCCATCCTTCACATCCTTTTATCTCCCCCCATTCACTTTCCTACCTTCCAAACCCCTAACATATCCTAACTTACTCTTTCACCATTACATCCTTCATCACTTACCTCCCTATCGTATCCTAACCCACACCTCATAACCTTATACCTCTCAGCTTTCATTTTATACCACCTTCCTAACGGTTCACTTATGCTCCCTTCCAAAACACCAACAAAAAATAGCACTCGATCACTACACAGTGCTCTCATAGTTCTGCAATAGGGATTTTCTGTCACAACCATATATACCAGCATCCATAATTAGGATATATTTTACATAATGGCACTCGATCACGTAGGTTTAGGTCATCCCTCTCCTTAATGAGGATATATTTTAAATATGGAAATTAGTTTTAATATGTTTCAGGCTAACTATATTGTTCATTATTTAAAATGCAATGTTTAATTAATACATGACTGTAGGATTGTTCAACAATTTAGGTCTTGTAAGAAATTCTTCTTTTAAATCGATCATATCATATTATAGAAACATCTCACCATTTCTACTATTGGCAATTAATCTAATAAATCTATAATAAACTTTGAATCTAAATATTAGAATATGTATAATAATTAATTTCCTGATTATACCCTACCTTTTTCCTGCAGCAATTAAACCCACAGGCAACCTATGTCTGCCTCCCTCCTTCGTGTTCATCGGGGGATGGCCCAACAATAACTTCTCGACTTACTAGACCCCCACCCACAACTTCTTGAGCATGTAATCGATCCAAATTCTTTTGCTGGAATCGGCATGGGAGGAACCACTTGATGGGGAGGCTTCAAGAGGACTGAAACACACAATGAGATGTGAGGGAAAATGAACAGGGGAACCTACTGGGATGACATGGTGTTGTTGAGAAGAAAATTCAAACTGACACAACAACTTTGCAATCTATCAAACTTCAATCTCCAATCCCAAACTCATTCCCACACAGCTCCCATTCATATGCACTCTCACGGCAAGCAAATAGAGATGCTGCCCTACCACATGCTTGCTTCTTCTACCTGCGGCCCGTTCCTACAAATGACCAGGAGAATGATAATGTACATTCTTCCTGCCCGCTTTCCACCACATTCAAGCCACTTCACATGGTAGAAACGTGAGCAGGAGGCATATTTACTCAACTATTCAATTGCTCCAACCCACGTCCCCAATCGATTTGGAGGGAATAAGAAGCAAAAAACAAACAATTACTTAACTGTTCTACAAACACCAAACCGGTAAACAGTTTTCTAATGTTGGTTTAAACATTATACACTTATAAACAAGGATTTAGTTTGGCAAAGGCTTTTAACTATTGTTTAAATCCTAAACCCATACACTCCTAACAAAATGCCAAACAACTTACAAATGGGCCCAAAACATGCCCTTATTACATTAAATAATGCCCAGACTTGAAAATGCCCCTAAACAGATGGCAAACAAAAAAACATAACAAAATTCCTACCATGAAGCTGGAAAGTTTCTCGTCACTTGGTATCCTGGTATACTTGCTCCTGCAACACCACTTCATTCCATGATTGGTTCCCTGCAGAGGCAGGATTTTGTAATGGTAGAGGCGGGATGAAGAGGCAGGATTTTGTAATGGCAGAGGTCGACAAGACGAAGAGGTGGGATTTATGAAATCACTTGGTCTTTTCTTTTATTTTGAAGTAATGCACGCGGTCATTGGGATTTTGATGAACGTGGGCACTTTTTCTAAAACAACCCAAATGTCATTGCCAATTCCTTCTCCGTTGAAACCAAATGTTGCATTATTGTCGGAATTCCGACGAAATAGGGCATTTTTTCAAAAAAAAAAATCAAATTTGATCACAATATGCCTTCTCTGTCAAAAACCTCCGTCAGAATTTTAGGCCAAATGTATGAGTGAGGAAATCTTGAATATTCACAAAGGCTGAGATACATGTTGATTATAGGTATGAGGAAATGCCAACTTTATGGAGGAGGGAAAACATGTACATGATAGAACACCTTCATATATATTATATAAACATCCATGGCATATAAAATCATAAGAGTATTAAGAATGAAAGGATCAAACACCACAATAGCTAGGAATACAACATAATTAGTAAAACATACATGCAACTCAATTAAAGGGAATATCTTTTGAGGATCCAATTCCATGATAGATGTTATAGACAAAGAAGTAAGAACATAGTCTAAGGTTGGGTAGGTGAGATCAAATATATCCAACACAATGAAAGCCTAAACCCTAAACAAGATGTAATAATCAAACACAAATGAGGGTAGATCCAAACTCTAATCAAATCTAATATAAAAAGAATGCAATCATAAAATTAGATCTCAAAAAAATCACTTTCATAATCAAAGGAAAACAAGAAAACATATTCACCCACAATGAATCAACTATTATAATTGGAAGGTAACTTCTTTTGTGACATCTCCATATTGATGTTGGTACCATGGTATAATAGACTATATATGTGATCTCTTATTGAGACAATGATCATATAAACAAGCAAACATTCTCATCCACAATGAATCAACTATTATATCAATTGAAGGATCACTTCTATTGTGACATCTCCCTCTTTTTATTACTTATGGAGGTTGTACTTATTCACAACTCAGTGATTTGACACAAAGGAGATAAATAAGTTGCAAATCATATTTGTGTTGATATTATATACTCACTTCCATCATACAATGTTCAGAGATTCAAAATTTGCAACTCAAAGACTTGAAGAACACTATTCAGACTTCTATATTTCTCTATAAAATTATAAATAATTACAAAATACTGATGTTACCATGTATCTTTCCTATCAATGACTAAGACCTATGACTCAATAAACCTAGAATTTAAATAATTTCTCAGCCCCTTCCTAAGTGATCATGGTGTTCCTTTTATAACCAAGGAATGCAAACAAGATATTGATCACTTAGGAAACTGGAGCACCAATTGAAACTTTGACTTGGCACCTTTGTCTATGGGTATTTAGGATAATGTGTTTAACTCAATGAAGTTTATATGCAACTGTCATAGCGAAATCAAGATGCCTTTTCAAAAACTTATCCTCCCTATTAGCATCGCTCAGGTGCCTAGTCATTCTACTCAGAACAGACAAAAACAAAATAATCATTGAAATTTTAGTTTGGGCCCTTTTTCC
Source organism: Cryptomeria japonica (assembly GCF_030272615.1). NCBI lineage: Eukaryota > Viridiplantae > Streptophyta > Pinopsida > Cupressales > Cupressaceae > Cryptomeria > Cryptomeria japonica. The sequence continues at coordinate 398,170,553 of NC_081409.1, forward strand.
CTTGTTCATAATTATTTCCCATCTGGCTACTTCCTTAACTATAGGACAAGCAAACTTCTTAACCTCCTCAAACTGTCCAATGACCTCATTCCACCGAGCATTAGTTAAAACTCGTGCATCAGCAACAAACTTAAAAAAATCCACCCCAGCCTTGTATAGTGCATCCAACACTTCATTACAACTAGGAATATCTATTTCATTGCCTAGGTGGAGTAAAGTCTATGTATTTTCTACTATCATCTCCAATTCATATTTCCAAACATCCAATTGCTTCGAATTTCCCTCTTTGTCATATATGGCAAGAACAAAAACACTATAGCCACCAACAAATTTTTGCAGTTTTCCCTTTATTAGCTGGTCCTTGCCCTTGAAAAATGAAAACAAAGAGTTAACAGTGCCTACAATCTCCTTCGTGTCGGTTATTTTCTCTGGTAGGTCATCCATGTAAACTATAGCAGCTTCCAATTTATCAATTAATTTGTTCCTTATTGACCACACATTGAATAATGGTTCCAAAAATGAAATGGTAGAAAAACACACATCACCAACTTCCTTCAGAGAAATGTGAAAGTTATGAACATCTTTAATTTTACCTTTTAACATATCACTTCTATGTTGGAGAACCTCCAACAGATAAAACATCCCTTTATCATTTCTGGTTTCCTCTAACATCTCTATCCTCCCAGTATACTCCTCAAGTTGAATCTTGATCTGGTCAGGAAATTTAACCTCAGTAGAAATAGGAACAAACTCCTCAGGTACATTGGTGGCAGCATCCACCATCTCTGCAGTATGGCCATGGGATGGCACTCTTCATATTGGCCATTTTTTTAGTCAGGTCCTTGATTTGTTCCTCCATCGCTGCACTCTTCATTATCTCTTCTTCATACTTCTTTGCAATTACAACTAGCTCCTTATATGTTTCAGCATATCTTTTCTTCAAGTCCATTGTTTTAGCTTTATTCATATAGGAGACACGTGTCATTAAATCTACAATTTCATTATCCCCATTGTCTTGCAGATTCCAAAGGAATCTATCTCCCCTTCTCTCCCCTTCAATATTCATGAGATGGGGCTTTTGTGTGGTAGGGATAGGTGTCCAGATTGCAAGTCTCTTGGATTTGGGATCAAATCCTGATCCTCTTAAAAAATCTCCTACATCAACCTTTGATCTAAAAAGAGGATCCGATTTCCTTCTTATTTGATCAATAAGGAAGGTGGAGTGAATTCCCACCCAGGAAACAACAACATTCCACTATTTTCTATAAGGAATCTTTCTTGTCCCATCGTTAAATCCTCACTGTCAGGATCATATTGTTGGAGGGCTTGAACAATTTTTTCATGTTTCTCTTTACCTCCCTCTCCCAAATCCAATTCTTTTCTCAATTCATTCTGGTTAAGTTTGATTAGGAAACTTTTAAACTCATCTATTTTTTATGAAAGAACCTCTTCCATAAAAGACTTTGATAACATAATCCTTTCATCCATGTGAGTAGCTAGAAGTAAATCCATTTCTCCCAATTCTTATTTAGTTGTCTTCTCCCCAAGCCTCTGTCTAATAGCTTGAAAGTATTTACCTTTCTCAACAACCACTGCCTTAGCAGGGTCCTTCCTTACCAATGCTCCATGTTGCTCAACCTTTTTTCTTTTCATAGGTGGTTCCCTCACAGATTCCACCTCATCACCACTCTCAACATCCATTACCATTTGATCAATAGGCATATTGTGTTGAGAGGACAATTCATCCTCTTGTTCTTGTGGCTCCTTTTGTCTTGGTATTTGAGCCATTAAGTCCTCATAGGCATTGAGTGTAATGCCCCACCTGGAAACCTAAAGGAAAACAACACAACTAGGCAACTAAAGGGTGAAATATTTTTTTTTTACGATTAAGTGCATTAATTATAATAGTTGCATGTTTAATTACACAACGGAATTCTAACACATGATTTCCTAATGGTTACTAACGAAGATTAATTCATAGATTATATTAACAACATGGCTAATCCAATTGTCCATTTAATTAGGTAAATCAAATGCTTAAGATTAAAACTACACATACATCTAAATTCCATAATGAAAGAATCAAAGTATTCCAATGCATTTATTTATCCATATTTCATTTATACATAAGACCAAAGCAACTGAATTAACATACATTCCACTGACATAATATTACAATATCCATAAATACATGGCTTCCAAAAATACCACGGAATCCAAAAGTTACAATATCAAGGTTACATAAAATTCTGATACAATGACCAAAAGGTCTCAACTGAACAATGATCACGAACAAGAGCCGGTACATGAACCATGAACCAAGAAACACCAGCGAAGCCTTTCTTCGCCTGAATACAATCCAAAATATCTAATGGAAAGTGGCACTACCACCCGACCATGTGATCCCAAAATAGAACCACCCCACCATGATAGGAGATAGTAGAAGACCCTCAAGCAAGCAAAACAAGACAAGTATGAAAGAACTACATGACTCCAAAAACATCCATGTGACTCAACTCACAAACACTAGTGACTCTAAGGAGAGAATGTCATCGCATGTCTTATGGTGGCTACCATGATAGGCCTCCATAGGTCCCGGCCCCCATCCTAGGTTATCCTAGTAGCCTCTCCCGAACCTCCGACTCCATCTAAGTCTCATGCAGACCCTACCAATCCTTTCAACAAGCTTTCAAATAATTTCTCTTCACCTAAATCCCTGTCTCTTTCTTGTGACTCCTAAAAATAAAAGACATATTCCCCTTTTTAAAATAAAATTCTAGGTTGCATACATTTTTCCCAAAAAACCCTAATCTTTAATTTTAGTAATAAAAGCAATTTTATTTTATTTTCTAATTTTCTAACAAAGGAATAAGTTAACATGCAATAATTAAAAAACATTTTTCTTTCTTTTCTTTTCTTATGCAAATAAATTAATTTTCTAAATAAAGAAATTAAAGCAATACTTTAATTCTAAATAATTTTTTTATTCATTTATTTATTCTATTATTTATTTAAAATTATAGGAAACAATAAATGAAATTAATCTAATTTTATTTTCACTAAAATTTAAATAATATATATTTCTAATATCATGCAGCTTGCAACTTAATTTAATAATTTCTTTTAATTAATTAAATTTATAGTCTCAATGCATAAAATACATAATTCAAAAATACCAACTATGAGATAACTCTGTAAATTTAATTAATTAATTAAATCTACTAAAACACACAAACTGAACAAACCCAAGCAAAGACTCAGAAAAAGTCAAACGACAATACATGAAGGCCGAACAAACTGGCAGGACGACCAACTGATGACACTCACAAGAGTGTAACTGAGTAAAATAGGGTCAACTACTACCTCCTCCACTTCCATCAGACAATATAAGGCATGCTCAGACCTATGAAGCCAGGTGGAGACGATACCCCATACCTACCCGGTACTAGTACCTACAATATCCTGCATCACCGAACCACACATGCATATATACAATATAGAAAACACGGTATACACATTGATGAAGGAGAATCACAACATTCCCTATCTCATTGAAGTGAGTGAAGGAAAATCATCCCCTTGCATGCAATACACTCGCAGACACACAACATATAATTTCACATTGCATAGATAAAGCAAAGTGTCAGTACATAGCAATAATCCATAAAATGCCATAAATCACAAGTACTAAAATACTGCAAATAAATTATGCATCTCATATCCAGATAAAGCATGAAATAATGCCATATAAGTCTTAATAACACATCATGGTAATGTATCCATTGAAAGTAAACAATAATAAAATATGAGTCTAATAAGTTCAAATGAGTAGGGGTACTACATTGAGCATCTTCTCCATTATTTCAAAATAACCCTATTGGTGATAAAAACCAACAAAAGTGGGGTCACTCTCTTTGAATTCTTGTTCTAACCTCATCAAATTACCCCATTTCCTTCTTCTCTCCTTCATAATAGTCCTTTCCATCAAATTCCTAACTACATCCTCTTCATCAAGAGGCTCATGATGTTTCACTTGTACCCAAGGTGTCATTCTCTTTAGTGCAAGTTTTATAAACTGCTCGGGGTCACAAAACCTAGAATAAGTGGTTACCATTTTGTATTGTTTTAACCAATTATTAATTTCATCTAAGGCTTTTTTTCCAATGGTAATGTCAAGAATTACCCAAACCTAGGTAGAAAAGTGCCCTTTCTGTGAGGTAATAAATATTATTTATCAACTAAAGTGAGTTGCCAAATGAATTCAATTATGGCTAATCTCATTGGAACAATTTTTTGTAAAATGAGTGGGGGTTGAGGACACCCATATACCCTCATGACAGTAAAATTATGAAAGAAATAAAAATCCCCCAATTATGAGTAATGGGCCAATTAGGGGCAAACTGTTGTGGCCTCAAAAGCCTCCTCACACCTAGGATAAGTCTTTCTTTCTTTTTTCCTAACATACATGTGATAGGTAAAACAATCCAATTTTGAAAATAAAGAAAAGAGGAATCGTAAGCACTACCTTTCCACACCTGTGTCCACTTTTATACTGGTGTAGGCATGCCGAACTCCACTCTTTCCAATACCAATTCTTTGTCCATCTTGTTTCTATTGTAGTACAAAATTAGGTGCATCAATATGGAATAATGTTTGAAATTAATGACAAAACATTCTTTTGGATGTTCACCAAGGCATCATGGATGTGTTGCACCAAATATCCCACATAATCATAATATGTATTGACTTTTGGGTGCTCGATGTTCATTGTCATCATCAGAAGCTCAACTAGCATCGTACTACTCCCATCCATCCCCAACACCTTACATAATCCATAAACTATGCACTTCATATAGAAATGGAAAGTACTCAAATCAAACGACTCCTCCATATTGTTAGAATTTGGAATCAGAGACTAGCTGCCAGACCTAGGCATGTATCAAGGAATTGTGTGCTTCTTTAGAACATTCTTATGATTCTCATAATCCTTCTTTTCTCTACCTAGGTCTATATCCATGCAAGTTGCACTAGATATCTAGAAAGCTTCAACAAAACTATCCCTATTGATGGTAACTAGGGTAGATTTATCCTCCTTTTGAATTACCCTATTTATAGGGCAACATGCCTTCACCAGCTCTCTAACCAAGTCCACATCTATGTATACATCAGGCACAACTAGTTCATCCATGTTCAAGTCCCAAGGATTAGACATTGGCACTCCCTTTACCCTATTGTTCCACAAGTATGAAAACAAATAAGCGCTAGAAATATCAAGGGTCTTCGAGTTTCTACACTGGCTGCATGTGTCTTTCCAGGCATACTCATTCATGGACAACCCATTAGATGTCCCTAATAGAAATTCAATAAATTCTTCTAAATACTTCATCTCTCTAGTTAATTTCCTCCCCGACACCTGAGAACTATTGCTACTCGTTGCTCTAATCATCTTCTTAAAGAACAGAGCTTCAAATTCTGCACAATTACAGCTATACCAGAGAACTTGACTTCACAACCCTAGGGCCTACAACTTGTAGTTGCAAATAGATAGCTACCACTTACGCTATCAACACTTAGACCAAGGCTCATAAATTATTGCGAGTGTACAAAATCCTTAACACAATCCTCCCTTTATAATTTTTTGGCCTTGAAATAACTGACCATCATCTCACTATTAATGCTCATGCATTTGACCATTACAAATTTAAAACTACAAACTAGCCATAAAAAAAATAATGTCATAATGAGTTGTATACAAAATTTAGAAACTATCTTAGAATGAAATTTCACTTTAGTATTTACTCATAAAAAGGAGCCAAACCAATCCACATGTCAATTCATCATTTGTCTCAACCCTTTGTTTCCATACACCTCAGCAGTCCCCATCAAGTCATTAAAACATGTGGCACATAGTCATCAGTCATCTGTCTAAAAGACTGCCCATTAGAAAATCTCGTGACCTAGCGACAAGCCCTTATGACTCTATCTCCAGCTCGCAAGCTAAAAATGCTAAGCCTTCATAACCTCAAGAGATAGCGACTGAGGGCAACTGAACCACCACTCACCAATTATCAACCTCAAAATGTTAAGTCCTATTCACCATAGTGACTTGGAGATAGTGGTAACTTTAACCCTTGTCACGTACTCACCAGCATAGAACTACTTATCTCTTAACTGCTAGCACTTCACTCGCAAGCTCGTGGCTTGATCATCTCTTCAGACATTTAACCTCACGAGCTGGCGATAACCCTAAAAATTAACCACAAACTATCTAGTCGCTAGCTTGCGACAAAAAAATGCAAACATTAAACAAACATGAGAGCTAGCGACAACTATATAAAATGACTTACTCGCTAACTCTCGCAGCTATAATGCATGACATCAGACCAACTCGAGACCTTGCTACCAAAGCAATTTCATTAACAATCTCTAGCTCTCTAACATAAAATGCTAACACCCAAAAAGCTAGAGACCTCGCGATGTAAACCCAAACCAACTTATCGCTAGCTCACAGCTTGATCACCTCTTCAGACATTTAACCTCATGAGCTGACAATAACCTTAAAACTTAACCACAAACTATCTAGTCGCTAGCTCACGACCTATAAAATGCTAACATTAAACAAACATGAGAGCTAGTGACAACTATATGAAATGACTTACTTGCTAACTCTTGCAGCTATAATGCATGACATCATACCAACTCGAGACCTTGCGACCAAAGAAATTTCATTAACAATATCTAGCTCGCTAACATAAAACACTAACACCCAAAAATCAAGAGACCTCGAGATTTAAACCCAAACCAACTTGTCTCCAGCTTGTGGCTTGATCATGTCTTCAGACATTTAACCTCGTGAGCTAGTGATAACCATAAAACTTAACCACAAACTGTCTAGTTGCTATCTCACAACCTAAAAATGCTAACATTAAACAAACATGAGAGCTAGCGATAACTGTATGAAATGACTTACTCTCTAACTCTCATAGAAATAATGTATGACATCAAACCAACTCGAGACCTCACGACCAAAGCAATTTCATTAACAATCTCCAGCTCGCTAACATAAAACACTAACACCCAAAAAGTTAGAGACATCGTGATTCGAACCCAAACCAACACTCGCTAACTCGCCACTTAAAATGTTAAACATAAAATTGGTCTGCGAGTTAGAGATGAAACATAAAACATGTCTGACCAACCATTTGACCACACTTGATGCTGACATGGACAAATAAAGAGAGGACAACTCATATTTTCAATGCACGACAACTAGCCAACAAACACAAAAACCTAATTGCCATGAACATGACTATAACTTGGGAAAATACAATTCTATAAAACCAGAGGATAAACCCATGACATGAATCAAAACTCAACATGGATTAGCCAAAAAAATTGCAGTCCTAACAGGTGTGACCCTTGAAGTCAGACAGACTTTGTCTGGTCTTCCCGATATGAACAGTATTGGGGATTTTTGAATTTGGACAATTTTAAGAAGAGAATATATCATATTTTAAGATGAAGATTATGATCACAGAGGACATTTTTGAGCTTTGGAGTTGGCATTTTGAAAAAATGCAAAAAAATGTTGTTTTAACATCATATTAAGTATTTAATGTAGAAAGATTCTAACAGTTATGCAATATAAATAATTCAATAGATCTTGTGACACAAATTGTTGCATTTCATGTTAAGCATAATGTGGAGCCAATTTACCAAAGATAATAGATATTCAAACTTCATGTAGAACTAAATATATTCTCTTATCTCTAAGAGTCAAGACTCTAAATTTCTAAAACTAGAACTAATAGTAATAGTCAACATGCACTTACAAACAGCTATTAGAAACTAAATTCTAATTGTTTACTAATAATTCAAATTCATGATTAAAAATATGAAATAAGTATCCATTTTGATTGACAATTTCAAGAAATACAATATAAAAAATCAACAACAACAACTATAGTTTTGTTACTTGTAAATTGTAATAACTAATATGACTCAAGAAGTGCAGTATAAATACCTAAAAATTGACTGCTAATTCACTTCAGTGACTTAGTCTGGACTCTGAGGCTTCTACATCCCAAATGGACTCAAGATCCTGAACCTAACTAGTACTAACAGGTCCATCTTCATTCTAAGTCGGATATTCAAAATTTTCTTCGTCTTCAATTTCATGCTGACTCTGAGATCCACCATTTGTCTCAGCACTAGCAGTAGCACCACCAGCTTTTGAAGTGTTGTACATCCCTCATCTTTCGCACATGGAATTCCAAATTGTCAGTTCCCTATCACAAGGAAAATCTCTAACATTATACTGAGTTAAAAAAAACCTCAAGCAAGTTTCCAAATTTTTGTCTAGTTTGTTTCTGATCTTTGATTTCAAAAGCCCTAATGCACTGAAAACTCTCTCATCTTCCATTGACCCTCATATCATTGTTTGACATAAATCAACAAGTTTGAAATATTCTGGTATTGAATTATGCAATACTTCACTCTGATCTATCATTTTCCAAAGCCTTGTTATTGATCCAGGTTCAAATGGATTCTCAAAGTTTTCAAACTATTGTTTCATACATGATCCAAAGCGTTTACATTGTTTTTTAAGATGATCTGAATTTAAAATTCCTTCTATTGGTTGTTCATTGCAATCTGCATCTTTTGAAAATGTCAATATCAATTTCTCTAGTTTTTTATGAAACACCTTTGCGTCATTTGGATTATCTCCAAATGAATGCCAAAATTGAGGATACACACAACCCATGGCTTCAAGTATTTCTTCTCGAGGAAATCTTTCACGAATCTCAGTTGAAATTTTGTATGCAATAGACTTCAAATTATCACTAACAGATTTAACAATCCTGTCAAAATATTCCTTTTTAACTGGTAGTGCTCTACCTTGCTTGTCTGTCTTAGATTGGTGCATTGGTATCTGAAATCCTTTTACAAAGACACATAACTAATTTTTTACATTGAAATGTCAAAAAAAATCAGCATGATTCAAATCTGTAATTATCTGCCACCTAAAAAAATTTGGGCTTTGCCCTATTAGATCTAAATAGAGACCATCCAGAGCCAAGCATGTCATTTTACGTAGAGTGATATACTCATTGATATACATAGTTCTATCTTGGGCTTTCTTAACAAGTTTGTTCATTGAATCCAGCATGGGGAGAAGACTAGCTGAAGTTAACAGAGTCTCTATATCACTTAACTTATGTAAGAGATCAGGAGCTTTGTCTACTGTGAGGCGTTGCTCATACATTAGTTTGATCAAGGATTGATATTCTATTAGAAATTACTCCTCTAGTCCATGCAAGGAGATCCATCTGGTCTCAACATCCCTGAGAAGGTTGTTTCCTGATGTTACTCCCTCAGTGAAAATCCAAATTTCTGTAAAATGTTTAGGACTTCGGCAGAAGTATGAGTGGAGCTCGTGGACCAGATCTTCAACTTTTGACAATGTAGGGAAATTGCTTACAATTCTATATGCTAAATTAATTTGATGGGCCATTCAGTGAATACCAAGCATGTATGGTGAAATAATAGTTTGTAATCTTGCACAAAGACCAGTCCTTTGACCTTGCATTACTGCAGCTCCATCAGCTTGAACACACACCAACTTCTTGGCAATTGTCAAGTCATCCATACCAACAATTTCATTCAAATATTTCTTAACTTTCAAATATAATTTTTTGTTGTTGAATTGCTTGTCATTTTATGAGCATAGAGTAGATGAGCTTGGTGGACATGTTCTTTTACGGTATACACATGCAAATAGACCCAAGCAGTGTTATCTATCGCAGTGAAATAAATTTTGACTCTTTTACACTCTCCTATAAATTTTGTTTTTCCACCTCAATGAGACAGTTTTCCATTTCCCTTCCAGTGTTTATTGACCAATGTGACACAGGATAGTGAGGAACATTCAAAAAAGATAATAAATTACTATATTCTGGGAAATATTTCATAGGACACCCTCTGGACATAATATGAAAAATAACACTCATCTGAATAGTATTTGCCAGGTTTGCATCTTTCATTGCATGTTCAAGCCCAACCTTGATTGTATTTCCACTATTACCAGTCAGTGTCATTTTGTGGTTATGATCTTCATACTCTGCAACATACTTAACGTGAAGACATTGTTCCTTTGATTTCCATCTTACTACTGGTGTTTCCTTTCTGTCTATGATTTGTTTTTCATAAACCTTACCAATATGCTTTTCTATGGTGTCAATCTTTAGCTACAACTTCTTCTCTCTTTTAGTTTTCTAGCTACAAATATTACACCTGCATTCTATTGGTTGTTCATTATTGTTTGGGACTAGTTCGATGAATGGGTACTTTTCTACCCAATCAAGCTTAAAGCTCCTTGTCATTTCCCACTCCCGCCCCATTTTTAATTTTCTTTTTCTTTTCTTCCTACCAACATCATCTTCAATGCTAGCATTTTCATCCAAGTGAATTATCTCATTCTGGGTATCCCTTACAACATCTTCTACCATGCCATTATTTTCATTCCTCATTTGAGGCATTTAACTCAATGACAATCCCACCTTGTGGTCATGGTGAGCTACTTTGAATGGCTTTTGCAACTATAGAAGTTGATGGACCAAAAAATTTTCCAATTCCAAAGTAAGACTTTATGGTAGTATCTCTTATAAGTTTTGGGCATTTTGATGGCCTCCCAATCCCTTCACCACCCTGAGGAGTCTTACCCTTGTCTGGCCTCTTGATCCCTTCAATGCCCTGAGGAGTCTCACCCTTCTCTGACATCCCAATCCCTTCACCACCCTGAGGAGTCTCAGTCTCACCGTTTTCTGACATGGCAACCCCTTCACTAGATTGAGGAGTTTGAGTCTCACCCTTGTCTGACATCTCAATCCCTTCACCACCCTAAGGAGTCTCACTGTTGTCTGACATCTTGACCTCTCACTATGAATTAAAACTAACACTATTAAGTATGAAGAAATGATTACTCACCTTTACGCTTTCTCAATTCTCTAAATCGGGAATCAGGAATACCTAGGCCTGTGTTGCTGGATTGCAACTCTGGCCCTTCACCCTACAATCAACTTCAAGGTTCCAACTCAAACTGTGCAATGTGAATCGAGAGCTACCAAATTTACTAATCAAACAGGAACAAATTGTAAGGAAGACTGTTTCAAGCTTTCAATTGTATTTATATCAATCCATGAATCCCATTTTGGCGAATTCCATGGGCTTTTCAAAATACATCTCATTGCCCCTCTAATTTTTATGTAGGTGTCATACTCTATATGCATTGAAATTTGGTGAAATGGGTCCTCGAATGCTTATAATGTTTTATTGGCCCTCTGATTTGTATGTAGGTATCATACTCTATATGCATTGGAATTTGATGAAATGTGTCCTTGAGTGCTTATAATGTTTTAATTGTTATTGGCGAATTGGGTCTCATTATACTTAACGTAAAATTTAACAATTGGCAAAATGGGTTAGCGGATGCAATGAAGATTTAATTAACCGTTGGTAAAATAGGTCCTGGGTACAGTGTCGTGTTACTATTTCTAGCGAATAAGGGAGGTGATCTAATACCCACATCTGAGTGATTCCAGGAAAATATAATGGGCATCCACGTGAAACGATATGTGGTCAATGGAAAATCTGAAATACATTGGACCATTAACGTCAAAATTCTAGGTGATTTGGCCACCGTGTTGTCCAATAATATTTGCCAATTCTGGGAAAATGGAATCGCAGAATTCACCAAAAGGCAAAGATTTTCCACTAAAAAACACTCTGCATATAAGTCATCAAATGAGAACCTATCATCATAATGACCATATAACAACCATAATGTCATCATCCACATGAAATAATAATGTCAAATGCACAATAATATGCCCAATATCCTAATCCAAGCATCACAAGATGATCTATGCTATGACAAAATATTCTATCAAAGCACAAAAGGAAAAGATAAATCAGGGAGGGACACTACATCCTCCCCCCTTGTCATAGGATTACTCCTGGAAGCCTGAAACAAGTAGGGAAACAACTCTCTCTCGACCATTCTGCATCCTCCCAATCACTGAAGAAACATCACTAAGGACCCATTGGGCCCTTACCATCACCCTATCGTGAACCCTAAGGATCAACTCCAGATGTTGTAGAACATGCACGATCACAAAAAAAATTGCTCTGCCATGATGTGAAGCCTCAATTGCTAAACTCTAACGCACACCTTGACGATCATCTCTTGCTACAAATATGCGATGAGATCTACCTGCATCACCAATAGTGGGCTCTGATGTTACTGGTCTCTAAACTGACATTTGAGTAGGCTATTGAGAACAATCTCTCACATAATATCCCTTCTGACCACAGGTGAAACAACTCCCTCTGGTAAAACCACAAATGACTAAAGGTGCATTGAGCTACTAAAATCTACATCGACTAGAGTTCTACTAAGAACTCTGTATCAGTCAACTAGCATGAAAATCAATAGCATGTTTCTTGCTATGCTCTCTATATGCATGTGATCTATGTCTACGGGAAGCATCATGTCCCTTAGAGTTCTTCTTCTGCTGATGACGTTCACCTTTGGACGGTGGAGGATTACTCCTAGCAAATCTTGATACCTGCAACTGCACACCTCTCACAACTAACCCTAAAACTAGAGCACTAACTATCTATCCACCTATCGCACCACCTGAAGATAAAGAAAGATTCTCCTCTACTATCTGTGCCTTCTCTATAGTTGTCTCTAAAGTCTTATCTTCATGCATCTGAACCTCACCACCAATACGATCACTGAGACCTCTCACAAAGTGTTGAATCAACATCGGCTCATCATCCACTATCCCAACATATTGCCTGAGCTCAAAGTGTTGGCACAACTGGTTTATCAGCAAGTATTATTGTAGACACTTAAAAATAATTATTTTAATTATTTTTAATTCCTCGCATAATTAATTAATTAATTATGTTAACTCAAATTCCTCTCAATATTAATTAAATATAATTTATATTGTCACTATAGCATGTGATTGATTTATTTAATAAATCAATCCCTTTCTTTATTCTTCTAAAAAATCAAATCCTCACAAATCTTCCTCTTAGCTTCAATTAACTAATTAACCTACATGATTCCTACAAATCATCTTCTTAATTCATCATTAACCTAATAAATTCTTCTAGAAACTCCCTAAACTCACTTAACATTATTCTTCTAATTTTTTATTCCCTCCACTCATTCTCTCTCCTAGTCAAACTCTCCTACAAATATTAATCCCACCTAACATTTCCTCTAATCCCCCTCCTAATGAGTCGTTAATGGTTAATCATCATGATTAGTCACAAAGTCAACTCTTTGTCCTTTTCATCTAGCCACTAGCTTTAAATGCTCTTTTCCTAGGTGAATGTAAGATTTTCAAAATCACACATTCCTCTAGGCATCCCCTCTCCCAAGGAATTTTTAATTCCTTTTTATTCCTCCAATCCCCATGATATCCTTTTTTGGAGAATTTTTAATTCCTCCAATGCATCTTGTTGAGTGTGGAGATACGAAATGCCTTTAAGGCATAATTCTTGGTCTCCACACCCTCTCTTGGACCTTATGTGAGCTCACAAGTAAATATTAGCCCTTCATCTTGAATTCATCCTAGCCATCTGTTTTCCTCTCCTCTTCCTATAAAATAGGGCTCCATCCCTTCATTCAAAACATCTGGAAATCCAATAAGCTTATGCTGCCCTTTTGAGCCCAGGAAATCATCTTGGCAACTTGATCATCTCATCCTTATCATTTTCCAAATCCATTACATTTGTGCACAACATTGGAGAGCCATCCACATCCAGCAATCAAAGGAGCACATCAAGTGGAGCATTATCAAGGGGCGCCTTCACTTCAACAAGCTCAATCTGAAGGAGAAGGTAAAATAGAAAGGTGAAATGGTCTTTTAATGATTTTTTAGCATTCTGCATGTTTATTTCATTATGTTTTGATCATTTGACCTTCAAATCTGTTTTCCCCTCTTCATTTTGGCACACTCGGTGGGACCCACGTCCCTAAGAACTAATATTTTTTTTAAAGTTTTTGTGAGTTATGAGACGCAGGTTCCAGAATAGCGCGACTACAAAAAAAAAAAATTATCTTTTTCGCAGGTTCCAGAATAGCGGCTCTGCATTTCTGCGCGACAGCTCCTCCTTATTCTTTTACTTTTCTGTTTCTGTTTATTTTATGTTTCTGTTTCTTTTTCAACACAACAGCTCTATTATCTATTCTGTTTATTTATAATCTGTGTGAAAGTAGGAGAGTATGCTCTTGTCTATATAGACAATCAGAAATCTGGACCTTTGGCACTTTTCTATTCTGTTTAGCGCGACTGTATGCTCTGACCGCAAGAAAGTGTGAAAATAGGAGAGTATGCTCTTGTCTATCTAGACAATCAGAAATCCAGATTTTTGGCACTTTTCTATTTGTTTAGTGCGACTGTCTGCTCTGTTAATATGTTTGAAATTTGTTAGGCACTAACAGTAGTCTGCATTTTCTTTTCATTTCGTTTTATCTGTTTTGTTTAATCATAATCTGTCTGACCATAGGAAAGTGTGAAAGTAGGAGAGTATGCTCTTGTCTATCTAGACAATCAGAAATCCAAACCTTTGGCATTTTTTTTTTGTTCTATTTAAGTGAGGTTGTCCGCTCTGTTAAATCTAGGGTTTCTGTTTGCTCTGTTAAATCTAGGGTTTCTGTCTGCTCTGTTAAATCTAGGGTTTCAGTTTGCTCTGTTAAATCTAGGGTTTCTATTTGCCATATCTTCTTTATCTTGACTCCATTTTCCTCCAAACTTCACCAGATTCTCCGCATTGCCATTTTCCACATTTTCTTCCTTGGGGGCCTTATCCCAAAAATCCACTTTTTGAAGCCTAAATCCCATATTTCTCTATTTTTAGGGTTTGCCATAACTTCTTCCCCTTTTATCCAATCTCCTCCAAATTTTTCCCATATTATCGATCTCCAACTTTTGCTTCTTTGTCCCTCTTTGACAAATTTTCCCATTCCTTCATCTCTCCTCCAAAATCCCCATTTTTTGCTTGCTTGTCCCTTGGAAAGTGGCAAAAAACCTAGTCAAACCCCATTTACCCATCAAAGTTTCCTTCAAATCCACATTTGTCATTAGTAAAAAAGTTTTTATTTATGTTTTCTTACTTATTCCCAAAAAATCAAAAAAATTAATATTTAATCATTTTGTTGTCTTTTGCAGGACACTTGTTGAAGACTACATTTTTCAAACAACTAATCAAATTGTTTTGCAAGACGCTTGTTGAAGACTCCATTTTTTTCAAACTACTAATCAAGCTATTTTGGAGGATGCTCATTGAAGACTCCATTTTTCAAAACTACTAATCAAGTTGTTTTGCAGGTTGCCTAGCTGATCCAACCAAATCTTGTGCATTTATTTAAACTAGGCACCTAGATATTAATTAAAATGGAATGAACCATTGTCTTATGTGTCTTTAAGAAAAGTGTAAAGGTAGGAAAGTATGCTCTCATCTTACTAGACGATCAGAAATCCAGACCCTCCAACCTTTTCTTGTTTGATTGTGTGTTTACCTCTAGCGGGCTTGCCCTCCCAACTTGCTCTTTGAGAAGGTAAGAGGGGAATGACCCAAGTGAGTACACCCGGACCTGGGGTTCCCAACTCACTATAATAAATAGGCCATTGACTACGAAAGGGTTAATGGTTGGGGCTATATGAGAGTTCACTCTCACATTGGGTGCTTTGTAGGATCCTAGAGATCTCAATCATGCTTGCATGACTACTAAGTTCTTGGTGCTTCGTTGGTCTATAGGCCTCAATTGCGCTTGCGCAACTTCGAAGGGTAGCTCCTAACAGGAAGACTTACTAAACACCTTATTCATAGTGGCCAAAAATCTTCTAGTCATTAGTGCAGGAGGTCGAACCTCTGAAGTGGCCCATATTCTTATAGCCCTTAGTAGAGACACAAAGTTCGCCATGAGGAGTTTTCATGGGAATTGATGCTTGGCTGCCTCGAGAAGTGAGTGTCGTGGAGGGGAGCCAGTGGGGTCAAGCATCTAAGTGTCCACTCTGGGTAAGTGTAGATGGGAAACCAATTGGGATTCAATGACTATTGTCCTTGCCAGCCTTAACAATGTTGTATATGAGCATGAGTGTCTTTGATATAATATGCATTTGATCACTGTGTTTGCTTTGTTTGATACATACTTGCCAAGAGAAGACTAAAAACACATCACTATCCCCAAACACTTTGCAAAAACATTTGTCAAGACACAAACAATTGTCCAAGTCATTACCCACACAAAGTCCAAAATTGCATCAAAACTCTATCCGTCCCATTTTTCATAAGCCTAAGAGAGAAGCTAAGAGTTTGTCATCTCCATCAACATTCAAGTTTGTCCTTTGAAACACCAACTATCATCCAAATCAGGGTGGTCGTATCCCTTCATACAACTTTCCATTTGAATCGATCCTTCATGTTCATACCAAAGACAACCTAGTCATCAAATTTCTTCTAAACCATCACTACTATACCTCCTCCATCAATCATCCTCAAATTTCCTAAGTCCTTTCATCACAAATCGCTTAAGTCCTTTCATCAAAAATATCATGTATGGTCACAACTCGATCCCAAAAGAAAAAGATGGCTGAACAATAATATGGCATGTCAGACATTGATGTCCTATATGAAGATCCCATGCAAGATCATATAAAAAGTGGGCAACCTAGTGATCAAGATCAAAGTTAAAATCTTGACATGGATAACCAAGATGAACTTTGTCCGAAAGTGCAAACTTTCCTAGCGGATTATTATAACCAAGAGATGATGGAAAATTTTATTAAACACAATCCTACTGCACTTTTGAAAACTCTCCTTGAACATGGAGCTCAACTTCCGCCTGAATTTAATAGATCTGCTCTCACCCAATAACCACAAGGTGACCTCGCTCCCACACAAAGTACTGCACCTACTATTCAAACTCAATCAATTGCAGCCCCATCAATCATCTAGGCTCAATCAATACCACCCGTGGTACCTCCCACCATGGTCTCCATCCCACCTTCTTCCTCCTTACCATCCATACCACTATCAAATCCGATCTCATCCATTCTCCAAAAAACTTCTATACCACCTCCTTCTATTCAACCACAAATTTCTATTCCACAAACTTCCCTTCCTCCCAACAATGTCACAAATTTTATCCGGGCCATATTCAATCCTGTCACAACAGTTGGCGGACTGCAACCAAGTATCCCTCAAACCCCAGCGACATCGGTTATCACATCCCACGTTCCCAACTCCTCATCATATCAATATATTGGTGGTGGTGCACCTTCTTTGGTTCATCCAATTCTTGGGGCAAATACAATTCATCAATATCAAAGTCCACAACGAGACCTCATCAAGGAAATTCAAGACATGAATAATATCATTAAGGACATGAAACAAAGGACTAATAAAAGGAAAACTTACTCGTTCAAAGAGTTTTGCCCTTGTCCTTACGAACTGTCTATATCAGTTGCACCATATCCCCCAGGATTTGAGATCCCTAAATTCACCAAGTATGAAGTCAAAGGAGATCCCTGTAACCATGTCCGAGAATTCTCATCTTATGCCAAGAAGTCTCCTATAGTGACCTTTATCTTCGCAGACTCTTTCCCAAAAGTCTCACGGGAGATGCCTTGGCATGGTTCTCATTTTTACCACGAGGTTCCATTGTCTCTTTTCCAGACTTGGAAAAAAAATTTATGGCCCACTATGCATACAACATGGGTAATGATGTATCTATGATGGACTTATGTAATACAAAACAAAGGCCCAGAGAAACCTTCACCAATTTCCTACAAAGATGGCGACATCTTATCAAGAAATTCTAGTGGGACATGCCAGAACAACATCAAATTGAACTATTCCAACAGAACTTGGTGCCTGAACTTTCAAGACCTTTAATATCTCAATGTATCAAATCCTTCCAAAAATTGACAGATAAGGGCCTCGCCCTCGAACGTGTCTTGTTGGAGGAAGGAACCTTGAAACATTACCAAAAATCAACACAAAGTTCTTCCTCTTATTATAACGACAAGCCAAAATTCTGGTCCAAAAACAAAAATGTGGTCAATGATGGTATAACTGATGCAAAGCGGGTCCAAACCGTGGCCGCTCCCCCAAAATCCACCACCAATAATCATCAATTCAACAACCACAATCAATCCCAAAAACCTCACAACAATGTCTCAATCCAGGGACGACCACCCCAATCGAATAACAGGACTCCAAGAGATTTCACTCGTCTGGCTGAGCCTATTGAAGTGGTGTTTCAAAAACTTGTCCAAGCAGGTATAGTGGTTTTTCCAATCACTCGCCCATTTGACCCCAATCAACCTAAACCAAGATGGTATAATGAAAATGAGTATTATGAATACCATCGTATCAAAGGACATGATACACGAAAGTGTATGAAATTGAAGCTCTACATACAAGATCTCATTGATAGAGGTGAGATTGAAGTAGCAAATGCAAAACCTGGTAATAACAATGACAAACTCAAAATGTACTAGGAACCCTTCCCGAAGCATGATAAAGGAAAAGGCTCATCATCTAACACAATGGGTTATGACTACGCTAATGACATAACCGGTTTTGATTTTTTAGTAGGTTGCATTGAACCTGTAGACAATCATATCAATGTCATAACCATCCAAGGAGTCAATTCTCCTTCTTCCCAAAGCAGACCAAATCCTGCTAGGATAGTCATTCAAGGCACCATGCCTTCCACCTCCCATTTCCAGAATGACTACAATGCAACTACACCCTAAGGAAGAGTCACCATCCAAGGAGTTCCTCCCCCACCAAACCCCCCACCCATGTCTTCCACCCGTCGATATGACCTCCTTGATCAACTTGGGAAGACACCCATGCAGATCTCCATTTTGGAACTTCTCAAGACCTCCCTGGTCCATAAAGAAATTTTGGAACAAGCCCTTCTCCAATCACACATTCCAGATAACATCAATGCCACCCAATTCCAAGCCCTCATTGGAAACCTTGCTGCCCAGCAACACATTGTATTTAACTCCAAAGATGCTCCCACAGATAAAGACCATAACAAACCTTTACACATCGAAGCTATTATCCACAAGCACAAGGTCAAACGTATCCTGATAGATGGTGGGTCCAGGCTCAATCTGTGTGCATACAAATTAATAAAACAATTGGGACTTTTTGAGGATCTGATAGACACATCAAGAAGGATCACAATAAAGGCATATGATGATGCAGAAAGAATTTCAAAGGGCATGGTCACCTTACCTCTTCAAGTGGGCCCCATTACAATTGAAACCCCTTGCCAAATACTAGATCTTGACCTCCCCTACAACATTCTCCTTGGGAGGCCATGGATTCATTCCTTGCAGGCTGTACCCTCCACCTATCACCAATGCATCAAATTCCCCTATAACGAAAGAGAGATCACTATCAAAGGTGATCCCCAACCTTTTCAATATTGCAAACTATTAGAGGGAAAGCATCCTTATCATTGCCCACTAAATAGACCCTCGACAACACCTCCATCTGACACATCAAATGTTGCCTCCACATCATCCCAACCAGATAATCAAATCAAGATCTTGGACAATGGCTGTAGAGAATACAAATTGGAGGAAGTCTTATTAATAGGCAACCTCTCTCTCTCTCCTAAGTCATTCGGCAAACCAAAAGAGATAAAAAAGGACCCAAAACCAGTCATGCAATGCCAAAACACCACCTTCTAGCAATGGGGCCCACTTGATAACGAGAGCCTCGAAGCAGATATCTCTTCATGGTTGTACCGAGAAGAAGATGAAGATCCAACAAGAATATCCAAAGAAATGTACCCAAAAGCATCTGCCATAGTTGAAAAAATGGATTACAAAGGACATGGCCTGGGACCAGAGGAGAAAGGAAGAAAAACACTCATAAATCCTATCTCCTACAGATACAATAGAGGCTTGGGGTACACCCCGATGCCTAAGATTACTATCGTTGGTGCCCCTTCTAGTCCTTCTTCGGATATCGAAAGCGCTGACGAACAGGAATTCCATGAAATACCTTATGAATATGAGAAAGATATCTTCTTGGACACTTACATCAATACCATCACCCCCATAACCCCTCCCACTTCACATGAGCTACATCTTGTCCATCCTGAACTCATTGACTGGGGCCAACAAGACAAACCCACTTTAGATATCTGCATCGATGATAATGCTCTCATTGCTCTCCTAACAGTGCAAAATATGGAAGAATGTAGCAGAATCGAGGGTATTCAACTACACGAAAAGGGATACTTTGGTAGTCAAGTCAATGCCCTTAGCCACAAAAAAGATAATAAAAGAAAAGAATATGATTCCCTAGGTGAAAACCTCCCTAAGGTGCCTTTGGACGAACAAGAAATAAAAACAAAGGGCATATTTGAAAGTGAAAACCTAGAAAAGGCACTTGATGATGAGGGATTTGACCTCCCTACCATTGGTTACCTTCCACAGGACAAATCAAATTTGTTGATAGAAGAAATAGACAGCATCAACATGGGCACCAAAGTCATCCCAAAAAATGTGCTCATTGCCAAATCCCTCACAGAAATCAAGAAACAAGACTTCATCAACTTCCTTATAGAGGTAAAAATCAATTTTGCATGGTCCTATTCCGATATGCCAGGGTTGGACCCTGCCTTGGTCATTCACAATCTCACCGTCCGCCCAGATGCAAAACCTGTAAAACAAAAATTGTGCAAAATGCACCCACATGTTGCACTCCTGGTCAAGGCGGAACTCCAAAAGATGTTAGACACAGAATTTATCAAACCAATAGATTATGCTGAATGAGTCTCCAACATTGTACCTGTCGGCAAACCTGCTGGGGGCATCTGCATCTGCACAGATTTTTGAGATCTAAATATAGCTTGTCCTAAAGATGATTTCCCACTCCCAAACATAGATATGATGGTGGACCTTACAGCAGGACATGAGATGTCGTCACTTATGGATGGATTCTCTGGATACAACCAAATCAAGATTGCAGACGAGGTTCAGCATAAAACTGCATTCACAACACCATGGGGGACTTTTTGTTATCGGGTCATGCCTTTTGGTCTCAAAAATGTTGGAGCTACATATCAACGTGCAATGACAACAATTTTTCATGACCTCTTACACAAAATTATGGAGGACTATGTGGATGATCTTCTAGGAAAATCTAAGACAAGACAAGAACACATTCCCATTCTAAAGCAGATCTTTGAAAGATTAGAAAAATACAAACTACGGTTGAATCCAAAAAAATGTGTGTTTGGAGTCACATCAGGAAAACTATTAGGATTCATTGTTTCCCACAGAGGCATCGAGGTTGATCCTGCAAAAGTAAAAGCTATCATGGAAATGCCTCCACCAAAAACTCTCAAACAACTGCGCAGTCTCCAAGGAAAACTCCAGTCTGTCAGGCGTTTCATTTCACAGCTAGCAGACAAGTGCCATCCATTTGCACACCTATTGTGTAAAGAAAAAATTTAAATGGGATTGCCTATGTCAAAAGGCCTTTGAGAAATTAAAAGAATATCTAGCATCACCTCTCGTATTGATGCCTCCTGCTCCTAGAAAACCCCTTATTTTGTATATATGTGCTACTGCAGTGGCATTGGGGGCATTATTGGTGCAAACAGATGATCAAGGGAAGGAACACGCCATTTACTACATCAGTCGGATGTTGGTAGGATATAAACTCAATTACACCCCCATTGAAAGAGCATGTTTGGCATTAGTGTTGAGCACATAGAAACTACGACACTATATGCTAAATAATAAGACAAAATTAATTGCTAAAATTGATCCACTTAAATATCTCTTGTCCAAAGCTGCTCTCACTGGTAGAACCGCCAAATGGGTCATGCTCTTAAGCGAGTTTGACATTGAATATATGGACAGAAAGGCAATCAAGGGACAAGTCATTGCAGATCAATTGGTTGAAGCTCCACTTCCAAGCGACCATCCTCTTCTCACAGAATTACTAGATGAGTTCATTATGACTGTTACCACATCCTCCACATGGAAATTGTATTTTGATGTCTCCTACACTCAAAATGGATTGGGGGCAGGAATATTATTGGTCACACCTCAAGGAGATGGCATCCCCAAATCATACAAGATAGCCTTTACATATACCAATAACATATCAGAATACGAGGCCCTCATCACAGGTTTACGATTGGCTATCCACTGGAAAATAAAGGAATTACAAGTCTATGGTGATTCCCAACTCATCATAAAACAAGTCAATGATGAATACTAGATAAAAGATGATAAACTCCTTCCCTACCATACCATGGTTGAAGATCTTAAGAAACATTTCATGGCAATCAAGTTTGACCAAATCCCATGAACAAACAACAGGGCTGCAGATGCAATGGCCACCATTGGCTCCCTCCTTCAAATGCTAGCACATAGTCAGAAGTGCGAGTTCTTGGTCAAGCAATTGTTTATACTGGCATACAACCTACCAAAGTCTAAAATGGTGTATGTTCTCGTTGGTCCTGAGTCCCCTTGGTACCAAGAAACCTTTGCTTTCCTCAAAGACAACACCATTCCCCCACACCTCACCAAAACCCAACAACAAACCTTCATCCACCGATGTGCCCGTTACACCATCCTTGTAGACACCTTGTTCAGAAGGCATTTTGATGGTTCCCTCCTAAGGTGTTTAGATAAACAAGAAGCAGAATGGGCATTACGCGAAGTACACGAGGGTATCTGTAGGGCACACTCAAGTGGACTCACATTGGCTAAAAAAAATTTGAGAATAGGATACTATTGGCCTAAAATGGAAGAAGATGCATACAATTATGTGAATAAATGCATCCCTTGCCAATAGCATGGTGACAAGATTCATGCATAGTCACAAGAATTGCAGCCATTCATTACACCATGGCCCTTCTCGCAGTGGGGGCTCAATCTCATTGGGAAAATCCACCCTTCATCTTCCAACAGACATAAATTCATTATCATCGCCACCGAATACTTCACCAAGTGGGTAGAGGCTATCCCTCTTACTTTCACCACCGGCAAGCAAATATCCAAATTCATCCTGAACTACCTAATCTGCCAATATGGCATCCCAAAAGTTATCATAATAGATAATGGTAAACAATTTAAGAACTAGGATGTCAAAGAACTCTGCCAAAAATTCAACATCCAACACCGCTTCTCCACTCCATATTACCCCCAAGGCAATGGCCAAGCTGAGGCTTCTAATAAAACCCTAATAAAAATCCTCAAAAAGACAGTCAATGAAGCAGGTCGTGATTGGCACCTCCAAATCCATCCTGCATTGTGGGCCTACTGCACCTCCATCCACACCCCCATAGGTGCCACTCCTTATTCCCTAGTATTTGGTTCTGAAGCCATCCTTCCCCTTGAGATCGAGATCCACTCTCTAAGGGTATCGCTGCAAAACATCCTACTAGAGGAAGAATATAGAATTGCCCACTTACAAGAGCTAGAATTGTTAGATGAAAGGCGCCTCAAGGCCTTGAATCATCTTCGGGTATATCAAAACCGTCTGCGCATGAGTTATCATAAAAAAGTCAAAACCCGAGAATTCCAAGTTGGTGATCTTGTCCTCATGGAAAATTAAAAAAATCTACAAGAAAGAGAAAAGAAAGGCAAGTTCGAGCCTAATTGGCTTGGAGCATATGTAATCACAGCAAAATATGGATCAGGAGCTTATCAGTTGGCTACTCCTGAAGGTGATCCTTTGGATGATCCAATGAATATCATGCACCTCAAAAGATTTTATGCTTAGTCCTCAGAAAGTCTTAAATTGTCAAAAAAAAAAAATCAAGAAATTTTTTTTTTTTTTTAAATGAGAAAAAGATCCTGAAAAAATCGTCACTTTGGTGAAAACTTGGCAAACAGGCACCTTATGACACAAAAAAATTAAAAAATTAGAAAAAAAAAAATTCGTCCATTAGTGAAAACTACTTGGTGGCGCTATGGACAAGTACCTTAGTGAAAACCTCTGTGCAGACGCGAAGGTAAATAACCGGATCCACTGTCTATCATGTCAATACTACAAATCATCTGCCATCCAGCCCACCCATGTGCAACATTCCTTCTTTTCCACCTCCCAATAAAACATGCGTATGATGATGAAGTCTTCGCCTGAGTCATGAACAAGGAATGTCTCATTGAAACTGAGATTTTATGCCTCTGTGTGTAAGCTTCAAGAAGTCTTGAGAAACAATCCCAAGTCCATCCTAGTTCTACTCTTGCCAAGAGGTATCATATGGTCGCAAGGAAGAGACTTGTTAGATTTTGTTAGATCTTTTCATATAGGCTTGCATCTTTTGCCCTACGACTACCACTATTTACGACTGCCTGGGTTCTTCCATATCCAGGTACGTTATGATAGGTGCATACTGGGGCATATTTCATAGTATGGCATGTTTTGGATCCTTCTTGTATAAATCGGTGACCTGGTACTAGTGTTTATCAACACTTACCTTCTTGTGTACAAGAGGTATCGGTGTGTTTGAGGGTTTCCTTGCACAAACCCACAACTCTGTATTAGTGTTTCTTAATACTCACATTGTTGTGTGCAAGAAATTACCATTTGTCTACAGAGTCAGTCCATGCCCTACGTTTCTCATGGCATCCTGATTTCTATAATCAATGGTGCAAGTCACTCAGGGCAACATCAAACTAGGTTGGCTCTCCACATTTGTTGTGCACAAAATCTCACCATCATTCCATCAAATCCTAAACTCAATAATCCCATGGAGTTCTCAATTGCCCCCATTTTCCTCTGCGGTCTCGCATCTCGTATTCTTCTTTCCAAATACCTCACGACTGCTTCATATTTGTTCCTCATCTATCCCTTCCACCTTAATTTTTCTTCCTCTATTTTTTTTTTTTTCTCCTCACATAATCAATTCTGATCCTGATTCATGTCTTATACAGGATGTATCCTTCCTGAAACTAGACACTCTGATAATGTCTTATATAGGATGAATCCTTCCTGAAACTAGATGTTGTGATCTGATCATGTCTTATACAGGATGAATCCTTCCTAAAACCAGATGTTGTGATCAGTCATGTCTTATACAGGATGTATCCTTCCTAAAACCAGACACTCTGATCATGTCTTATACAGGATGAATCCTTCCTAAAACCAGACGTTGTGATCAATCATGTCTTATACAGGATGAATCCTTCTTGAAACTAGACATTGTGATCAGTAATGTCTTATACATGATGTATCCTTCCTAAAACCAGACACTTCGATCATGTCTTATACAGGATGAATCCTTCCTAAAACCAGACATTGTGATCAGTCATGTCTTATACAGGATGTATCCTTCCTGAAACCAGACACTCTGATCATGTCTTATACAGGATGAATCTTTCCTGAAACCAGATATTGTGATCAATCATGTCTTATACGGGATGAATCCTTCCTGAAACCAGACACTTTGATCATCTTTGTCTTATACAGGATGAATTCTTCTTGAAACCAGACTGAATCTAGATCTTATCAATCGAATCAAATCAAATCTATCGGGATATCAATTTCACAAAAACTCCAAAGATCAAATACCTCAATTGATCTCCCAAGGGGGCATCACCATACCATAATCTATCAATCAAGAGCCGGGGCATCCTATCAAACCAATATCAGCATCAAAACAAGATTATTCTTTAAATCAATGTGTCATCACACCTCACTTCAAAGAGGGGCAAAATGTAGACACTTAAAAATATATTTTTTAATTATTTTTAATTCCTCGCATAATTAATTAATTAATTATGTTAATTCAAATTCCTCTCAATATTAATTAAATATAATTAATATTGTCACTATAGCATGTGATTGATTTATTTAATAAATAAATCCCTTTCTTTATTCTTCTAAAAAATCAAATCCTCACAAATCTTCCTCTTATCTAATTAATTTCAATTAATTAGTTAACCTACATGAATCCTACAAATCATCTTCTTAATTCATCATTAACCTAATAAATTCTTCTAGAAACTCCCTAAACTCACTTAACATTATTCTTCTAATTTTTTATTCCCTCCACTCATTCTCTCTCCTAGTCAAATTATCCTACAAATATTAATCCCACCTAACATTTCCTCTAATCCCCCTCCTAATGAGTCGTTAATGGTTAATCATCATGATTAGTCACAAAGTCAACTCTTTTTCCTTTTCATCCAGCCACTAGCTTTAAATGCTCTTTTCCTAGGCAAATGTAAGATTTTCAAAATCACACATTCCTCTAGACATCCCCTCTCCCAAGGAATTTTTAATTCCTTTTTATTCCTCCAATCCCCATGATATCCTTTTTTGGAGAATTTTTAATTCCTCCAATGCATCTTGTGGAGTGTGGAGATACGAAATGCCTTTAAGGCATAATTCTTGGTCTCCACACCCTCTCTTGGACCTTGTGTGAGCTCACAAGTAAATCTTATCCCTTCATCTTGAATTCATCCTAGCCGTCCGTTTTCCTCTCCTCTTCCTATAAAATAGGGCTCCATCCCTTCATTCAAAACATCTGGAAATCCAGTAAGCTTATGCTGCCCTTTTGAGCCCAGGAAATCATCTTGGCAACTTGATCATCTCATCCTTATCATTTTCCAAATCCATTCCATTTGTGCACAACATTGGAGAGCCATCCACATCTAGCAATCAAAGGAGCACATCAAGTGGAGCATTATCAAGGGGCGCCTTCACTTCATCAAGCTCAATCCAAAGGAGAAGGTAAAATAGCAAGGTGAAATGGCCTTTTAATGATATTTTAGCATTCTGCATGTTTATTTTGTTATGTTTTGATCATTTGACCTTCAAATCTGTTTTCCCCTCTTCAATTATCATTGATGACTAACACTTACCGATGAATAAGGCCAAGCTCATAGGCAAGGAAGTGTGGTAAACCTCAATGGTTTACTCATGGCTGCAAATGGTATGGAGAATTCAGTGCTTCCCAAATATGCATTATTGACACACTTAAGCATTATTAACACACTTAAGCAGTGTGTTGGTCGAAGATTAATCGGTTGAAGGATAAATAGAGTAGTTTACCAATCAATTAAGCATTTGATAGGTGTTGAGATTAGTTTCTTAAAGTGACATTTGAAATGATGATGTGGTCATAGGAGGTGACTCATATTGCAGTTTAGTAGTCTTATGCATGACCGGAACACTCTGGACATATAGGTGAATAGTCTGATTGATGATCAGTGACCGGTAGCAAAAAATGAAAAATTATGACAGTGAAACGGTGATACAAGTTGAAGGATGATATCCACCAAGAATCTCAAAGTAGTGACTGGTAAGTTGGATGTGATGACCAAAGGTGAGTTAGTTAGGATGAGATATCATCAAACAAACTACTAGTGAATTCTACAATAGTTAGCAATCAGTTAAGGCGAGATTTGTGCAAATTTTTTGGTTTGCATTAAAAGGGAAGAACACGACCCAGAAGTTGCTAAATTTATGAGTTGCGGTGGCAGATAAGGATGAGTTGCTAGTGAGAATGATGGAGAGCACATAGAGAAAGTACAGGAAGATTTGGGAAGATTTTAATTTCAAATCTACCGAGTGTTAGGTATAAACTCATTTAGGAATCAACAGGTATGTATTGGAAAAACATGGTATAAAGGTTTTTGGTGAAAACCAAAAAGTTTAATTGTAAAATTTCTAAGTGCAATTTTGAAGAGAGGCGATCCAGCAAGGTGAGAAGGGTGCAAAACTACTAAGTTAATAGCAGAGTGGTGAAGAGAGTGAGTAGAGCTCAAATAGTATGAAGAGTAAAGAAAGAATGCAGAGCACTAGTAGAGTGCAGAGCAAGTGTAACCAGTGGTCAAAACAAAGAGCTTCAATTGGATCTGATTAAGCTAAGATTAGCTATTATAGTAGATCATTCTCCTTATTGTTTTCTAATAACTACAATAGTAAAATCCCTTAACTGGTGCACTTTAACATGTACCTTTGTAAAATCTCTTAACCGGGTGACATCTTAATTGATGATCCTAAGTCCTTTAACAAGGCTACCTCTAACAAGGTAAAGGTTCTATCAGGCCTTGAATAAAATTCCTTAATCAGGTGGCACCTGACAGTGTCTTTGTAATCTCCTAACACGGATGGTTCCTCACCAGGTGTACTCTAGAAAAGTGCAGATTTTGTGAGTTTCTACTCACACCGTGGTTTTCTCCCATTTGGGTTTCCACGTGACAAACCTTGGTGTTCATGTGTGATTGATTTTATGTGTGCATGTTTCTTATTAATGTTGCTTATACTGATAAGTGTTAAGTTTGAGTAGAAACTTTGATTAACTTGGTTAAATCTGCTAGAACTGGTATAGTGTTGATACACCCCTCCCCTCTCAGCACCGGTTGGGAATAACACAAAGAACCTACGCTCATACTACTCAACTGTCATATCCAACTATCTCAAATCATGAAACTCGTTAGCCTTCCTTTGCCCCCAATGCTCTGAAAGGAATTGAGCATGAAATCACTCCATAAATAACTCCCATTAAACTATCGCAATGTCCAGGTGCAACTTCTGCTCCTCAATATGCCACCATGTCATCGCAAAATCACAAAGATGCATAATTGTACACCTTGCCTTAGTTTTATTACTACATAGGTGCATAGCGAAACACCTACCCAAGTCCAGCAACCAAGTCTCTGCTTCCTTACCACTACCTAATCCATCAAAATTAGGAGCGTGAGTCCTCATAAGATCCCTCATATGACCTGTGGCAACCACAACCTGATCAGGTACTGCATCAGCTCTCCTTCAAGGTGAACATGAACGTTCCCTCACTCCTTCCTACTCTACCTCTCTGTCCCGACGACTATCATGATGAGAACCTTCTTGCTGATTCACCTCCTATCATGGACCCAGTCGATCAAGAAGTTCCTGAAGCACATTAACCAATTATGGAATTGCATCACCATCTTGCGTTACTTCCACCTATTATTCATGCTACTATTCCTCATGGTGTGACTCTTCTGAAACCTCAAGATGAGTATTCCTTCGAATACCCATGCGACCACCACGACCATGACCACAACCTCTACCTCTAGCAAGCATCTTGTTTAAGAAAAATGCAAAATACTATAAGATGAAATCTACGACAACTAAATGCAAGAAAATAATAAGCAGGAGTAAACTGTTGGGCTACCCCATGCTAAAGTGCTAACACGCACAATGGGCTCATGTGAAACCATAGTACCTAGTGTATGAACTTGGGCTTTGATACCAAATGTAATGCCCACCAAAATACCCTAGAGAAATACACTAACTAATCATGCAAAATAGAGATAACAATTTTTTTAAACATCATATAAACTAATGCAACATACATAATCAACTACGCATATGCATTTAACACAATGACAATTACACATCATAGAAATAACATACAAATGATAATATGGAAGTGGAAATGAAACACAATAATCATCTACCTTTCCTAGGGTAACTCAATGCCATTACTTAACTAACCACTTATCCAATTCTAAACATATAACATATTTACTTCCATAATCCAAAAGAAAACTAACTTACTATCATTAATTCCTTTCACACAACCATACATGAATTCATTACTTTATCATAGAAAGATATATGATTATTATAACCTTCCCATTAAGTTTATTTTAAAGCACCAATACAAAATGTTGCTAAACCCAACCAATCATTTACTTAAGCATCACATACATATACCGATACCAATTACCAAATCACTTAACCATAACATTATGAACTAATTACATCATCTAGATACATGTACACATCCATATTTCAATGTCAATATTTCCAATTAATGAATCATTCTCAAGATACATATAACATATCATTTTCCTAATAACATCTACTAGATACATGATTAAAATGTTTTTACAACAAAGAGAAAAGATTTCCTTTAAAATTATATATTCATGTCAAATGAATCATGATCAATAAGCTTCTACAAATATACATCCACAAACTGAAGAGATAAGAGATCCACATCCACACAAGAATCCAAGAAAATCATCCATGGAAGAACATCCCAATGGAATAAAGGCACCAACCACCTAACCATGTGGAACCAAAGGAACCACCCCCCGTGCTAGGATATGACACAAGATCCCACACACACTCTAGATCTAAGCTGACACCTATCAACCAAAGAGGAAACAATTCTAACACAACCAACGAGAAACATACCAAACAACCAAGAGAACTCCAGAGGCAATTCAACAACAAGATAAAAGGAACTAGAATAAACATGTAGGGAAAGAGTGTCATCACATCCTATCACATAGGATACACATGCAGAACTGTCTCAAATTTTGAGGAAATCAAGGAGTTCGGTGTACCCAGTTACCAGATCCTCTACCTCACTCTGGTATTTGATCCATGAGATAGGAACCACTCAACACATTTATTATCTTGTTTAGATGAGTTACTCTACCTAAGATTAATTATTATGTTATCACTTATCAATTACAATGGAAAACCTCCAATGAGCTATCCAATCAGTCTAGACACCGACTCTCTTACTCAAGAATCCTAGCAGCCTATTCCTCGTGACCTTGATAGACTCATGGAAGCCCACTCCCCCTACTCAAACAATAAAGCTCATAAACCAAAATCTGGCTAACCAATATAGAAAATCATAAATACACATTGAGCCAATAACACAATCCAACAT
This sequence comes from Cryptomeria japonica, assembly GCF_030272615.1. Taxonomy (NCBI): domain Eukaryota; kingdom Viridiplantae; phylum Streptophyta; class Pinopsida; order Cupressales; family Cupressaceae; genus Cryptomeria; species Cryptomeria japonica. The sequence continues at coordinate 398,201,316 of NC_081409.1, forward strand.
GGTTACATAAATCTCATAAAGCAAAGAACCATCATTGTAGCAAGGTATTATACATCTTGCAACCAAACAAATAATCAAATATTATATTAAATTTGTACTCCGGACAACCAAGAGCACTCAGAAACACGACACAGCCTCTGGGAAGACCTTCTAAACAAACTGACAATCCAAAAGATCAAACTGTAAACTCCAGAAGGCAAAATAATATAGAGAACACAAAATAGCGCATATGATACGTATTATAGTGCATATGATTAATGTTTCAACACTTATGACCAAAACTTTGGTGCATACAAAAGACAAAATAGCGCATAAAATCACCAGAATAGAGCATACAATCACCAGAATGATGCATACAACAATTTGTTTAGCCCATATGACCATTTTTTTAGCGCATATGACTCAAAAAGGAAAAACTGTTGAAAAGGGCTAAATTACGACTTCAAATTAAAAATCAGGGAAAAAGAGTTTTTTTCTTTTTCTTCTTTTTCTTTTTCTTCTTTTTTTCTTTTCATTAATATTTCTTATTTACTTTTTCTTGAATAAATTGTGATGTGTTTTTATGGGATTGCAGGTCTATTCATTAGCTCTTATTTGTGGTGCACTATTTACCCAACCAATACCAAAAGAAAGACGTAAACAAATCAAAATAACATAGAATAATCAGGAAGAATTCTCCATTCTGAAACTACACAACAAATACCCAAACTTTACATAAATGGAGTTACCAAAAGCCTCTTACATCCCATAGAGAACCTAAAACAACACAATACTCCATCAAAACCACAACTAAACACATTCCAATCAATAATTGAGAGAAAAGAGCAAGACTCCATCATAGACAAAAATACAAAGTTGTATATTCACGACAATAGCCATATCCCCAAAATAGTTTTCCCATTTCCTAAAGTTAAATCATATGTAAAATTTAATGTAAGGAAATATTTAATAATCCAACTATACAAAACTATAATAATAAATTATTTTCCCCAAATCTCCTAAGAATAGAAAGAGAAGACAATCTTTTCAAATCTAAAAATACAAATGTAAGAAATCCTTCGACCTGATAAAAGTTGGAAATGAAAGGATGAATTTGTTAAAGACAATCTAACAAGCTACAATTCAAATCCCTCCAAGCAATCTAAATCCAAAATCGTAGAAAATACTTTCGTAGCCAAGCCCCGTGAAATCACAGGAAATCAATTAAATAGAAAACCAAACCAAACCATAGAATATGTTAGCCAATAAAAATAATATTTCTTACCAACCCATATCAAACTCCAAGGTAAAAATAATAAAATATTATTTACTTTACTTACCCAAAAATATAACCAATAGAATAATAGGGTAGATAGAAAGAATCTACCAAGCAACCCAAGAGAGTAAAAAGAGAATAATAGTAATAATATAAACAACTCATAAAATCATGGGCACAAATAAATATAAAAGCCCAATAATAGATAAACCAAGGCTATATTAAATTAAAGCCACAATAATAAATCAAAGACTATTTATATAAATAAATATTCTAATTAATAATAAAGTCTTTCCTTATCAAATGATGATATTAATATTAATTTATCAATACTTATTATTAAATATTATACCAACTATTCATTTAATTAATTATTAAAAACTATATTAATCTCTTATTTTAATTTAACATTACTAAACTATATAAATTAATTTAATAAAATAAATAATAATTAACCAAACTACACAAGGCAATAATCCAACAAAATATCACACACACTAACCATGACTCATGCCAAGATTCTAAACTGACAAGGATAATCAATCTTAAGCCTAGAGTGTAGAATAGGATTTTAGGTCATCTCCGATCAACTTGCCATTGGGATAAGACACGCTCAGACCTATGAAGCCAGGTGAAGTCAATGTTTGGTACCTGCAAATCATGCATCCACAAAGCCACAATACAATATATACGATGCATATATGTATATATATATGTATTTATATATATACATATATAGATACATATATATACATATACATATATATATGTATATATACATATATGTATACATATACATATATACATATAAATATATGTATATACATACATATATACATATAAATATATATATATATACATACATATACATATATATATATATATATGTACATATATATATACATATACATATACATATGTATGTATATGTATATGTATATGTATATATATATATGTATACATATACATATGTATGTATATGTATATGTATACATATATGTACACACACACACACACACACACACACACACATATATATATAATACAGGCAAGTGATAGAGAATCACAATGGCACATCCCACTCGCAAGGAGTGATGTGCCATCATCCCTATCATGAAGACAATAGAAGACACTCGCAAACAATCAAGCAATATCATAATAAATCTCACTTCATGAAATAGGGTTAGCTCATCATAAAATATCCTCAAATCATTGTAAAAGAATATAAACAATACATAGAAAGAGATACATATATAAGTCATCAAATGAGCACCTATCATCATAGTAACCATATAACAATCTGTAATGTCATCATCCACATGAAATAATAGTGTCAAATACACAATAATATGCCCATTATCCAAGATAAAGTATCTATATCACATGTAAATCCACAATAGCCTAATCCAAGCATCACAAGATGGTCTATGCTATGACAAAATAGTCTATCGAAGCACAAAAGGAAAAGATAAATCAGGGAGGGACACTACAACACCCATAAAATGAAATGATAAATAATGAAAGGGTTTCAAATAATAATGAACAATAATCAATTTTTTTTGTATTATTTGTAATTATTTTGGCATTATAAATAGATAGACACCATCTAACAGTACACCCATAAAATGAAATGATAAATAATCAACGGGTATTGAATAAATATGAACAATAATCATTTTGTTTTGCTTTCTCTGTAATGATTTTGGCATTATAAATAGACATGCACCATCTAACATCGCAACCATAAAATAAAATGATAAATATTCAAGGGGTGTCGAATAAATATGAACAATAATCATTTTTTTGCATTCTCTGTAATGATTTGTGCATTATAAATAGAGAGACACCATTTAACAGTGCACCCATAAAAAGAAATGATAAATAATGAAGGGGTTCAAATAATTATGGACAATAATCAATTTTGTTTGCATTGTTTGTAATGATTTTGGCATTATAAACTGAGAGACACCATTTAACACTGCACCCATTAAATGAAATGATAAATAATGAAGGGGTTTCAAAAAAATATGAACAATAATCATTTTTTTTGCACTCTGTAATTATTTTGGCATTATAAATGAATAGACACCATTTAACACCACACCCATTAAATGCAATGATAAATAATGAAGGGGTATCGAATAATTATGAACAATATCATTTTTTTTTGTATTCTCTGTAATGATTTTGGCATTATAAATAGCGAGACACCATTTAACAATGCACCCATTAAACGAAATGATAGATAATGAAGGGGTTTCAAAGAAAACGAAGAGATGATCAAATTTTTAGCCATTCTCTGTGAGGATTTCAGCATTATTAAACTATAATAGAGCAGTGAAATGAAACCCTAAATCGCATACAAAGAAATCATCAATAAAAAAAGCATAATGCAGCTATGAAGGAAGTAAACCATCATTGGACATCCAATATGCAAGGAGGAAGAGCACAATCGTTACTTAGGAGCACAGAAGAGTTGGGTCGACTGAAGGAAAAATGGCAAAGAAATGGTTGCAGAGGAGAAACGGCGAAGAACAAAGTTTTCGCATGGAAAACAATGAAAATGCCGACAAAAATCTTCATTTCCTTAAGTTTTTAGGGCAACGTAGATGGCGGTATTTTGGGCCACGTAGATGGCGGTATTTTGGGCCACGTGGGCCCATAACGCGTATGCCAAAAGGCGGTTATGGGTGGTCAACATTTTTATCGACCACCCATTTTAAACTTTATAATATTAAATATGTGTTTAGTAAAATGCCTAACATAAAAAAAATGGGTTAATTTTAATTTATAAAAAGGTGGAAAACATATTAGTTAATAGGTATTTTATAAAAATATATTGGCCTTTTCGTGTATGGTTATTGGTGCATTAGAGGTCAAGTATCAGGCAACACTTTGAAATGACCACTTTTTGACCTTTTAATGCATAACGACCCATAGAAATCGGATCATTACTACCTAGAAGCCAAATCAATGGTGTTAGGTCTCGGAGACAACTGAGAGGAGGGGGGTTAATTAGTTGTCCAATAAATTCAACCAAAATTAACTTAACCAAAACTTAATGCTTAATGCCGGTAAACCAAACTTTATGTCGGTAGACAGTTTTATCAGTTAATTGCAGTACCAATAAAGATTAATGCATGAAACAAAAAGACAACAACATCCACAATGCATAACACAAATATTTGTAAGTGGAAACCCTGTAAGGGGAAAAACCATGGTGGGAAACCTTACCGACAATCAAATGATACTACTACAGATAGTGTGTGTGTACAATATGGATTCTGCACATGCAGAAAGGCCAACTGCCTAGAGCTCACTGCTCAATCACAAAATGAGAGTCACAGTGACTACAATTGGATGGTTAAATCCAATGATAATGTACTTCTTAAAATAGCATCTTCATATGTTGGATTCAGTACCGGTTTAGTTCTGATTGCCTTCACAAAAACCTTCCTTCAACCTTCAAATGATGTCTGCGTGTATAGCTCTACTTATTTTCGCATATACCCTATTACAATTCTTTTTTTCCAATCACATCTGAATCTCATAAATGAGATCTTACATTTATACCATAACCTAAGACCAATTTAATAGGTTGTAGCACTAAAAGATATTACAATAAAATCAATTATAAATAAATCAATATCCGATGCATGATGTCAGCTCAATGTATTTACAATAATAATAAATCATCTCCATAACATGTCGTGTTGATCTAGAATAGATATGCCTGCCGGTGTATATCCTGGACCTATTTGCCGGTAACAACAAATATGCAAACCCGAATAAACAAATAACCAAATCGTCAAAACCAAGTGATCAAATAATGTCTTCGACATAACCAAGTAGTCTTCAAGTCATTCCAAGTGTCGGTGAACAATATAATTTATCGGTGAACCAAATACTGGTGACTGTGCATAAGTCTCTGACTTGCCGGTGAACATAACCAAAGATCTCCAAGTGCTGATAAGTGTTGACAAGTGATGAAAGGTGTTGACATTAATGACAAAACCATATCAACATATCCAAAATACCAAAAATCTCCCCCTTTGGCATTGATGGCAACACAAGATGGAAAAACCATCAAAGTGCCAAAACAGAAATGCCAAAAACCAAAAACCAACAATCTCCCAAAGAGATCATTAACCAGAAATCAAAATACATAATATCTCTCCCCTAGGAATAATTTCTCCCAAAAGATATCTCTCCCCAAAGTGTTTTTCAAATGTTTTTCCATAATATCTCTCCCCCTTTAACATCAAATGCCAAAGCATTACAAAACCCAGTTTCAAATACAAAATACCAACTTATTATACCAGCTACTCCCCCTGAGAAGAAGCTCTCCTCATCAAAGCCAGAATAAAATATTTCTCTATTAATTCTATCGGTTGATGACAAATTCAACTATCCAAGTCTCTACCGGTGGGGGTAGGACTCCAAGTTTCTCTCTGAGATATTCAAAAGTTTCCTTAGGCAAAGGCTTTGTAAAAATATCAGCAATCTGCTCTTTAGTATTCACATAAACCAATTTCACTTCTTTTGCTTCAACATTCTCTTTTAGAAAATTGAATTTGATAGAAACATGTTTTGTCTTAGAGTGAAATTATGGGTTTTTTGATATATCAATTGCTGTCATATTATCACAATAAATAGTTATAGGTTCCTTGCATTTACCTTTATGTCCTTCAACATTTGTTTGATCCATAATACCTATGTACAATTAGTTGTTACTGCAACATATTCTAATTATGTTGTTGATAGACTTGTACAACTCTGTTTCTTGCTCAACCATGAAATTAGTCTACTACCAAGAAAAAATGCTCTGCCGGTGGTTCTTTTTCTGTCATCCACATCTCCTGCCCAATTAGCATCTGTGTATGCATATAAATCAAAATTTTCATCTCTAGGATACCATAAACCAAGATTTGTAGTGCCTTGTAGGTACTAGAAAATCCTTTTCACTGCTGATTCATGATTTTCTTTAGGATTACTCTGAAATCTTGAAACAATAAATACTACATTCTGATAACTCAATGATGAGCAAATAGTACCAAACCGGTACTGAGAGGGGGGGTGAATCAGTACAAGCAAAGATACAGTTCAAAGCCGGTTTGATAGGAAACACTTCAAAAGATTGACAAACAGTGATACTGGTTTGAAACAGAGTGCAATCGGTAAAGCTAAGAATGTCTGAGACAAGAATTAACTAGTTACTCACTTAGCTTTTCACTCAACTCGAGACTACACTACCATTTCACCCTTATGCATAAACAAGTGATCTATCATCATATCATAATAACAGCTAGTTCAACATGTTTTATTGATAGGCATAAAACACAGAACCATCATATGCTTGACAAATAATAGCAAAGCTTCACAAGATAAAAGCATCACACATGACACACATATTTTTCACATGGAAACCCAACTGGGAAAAACCACGGTGGGGATGAATACCCACAAGCTATTTTTGAACTCTTTGGAAGTCTGCTCTGTTAGGAGCCTTGTCCAGTTAAAGACATTACAATAGGTTCTGCTAGGAACCAATCCTGTTAGAGATCACTCGGTTAAGCGATTGCTACAATACTCGATTAAGGGTTAAACCCTGTTAAAGGTTACCTTGTTAGAGGATTTCAAGAACTCAATAGCTAAAGGACTTCGAACTCAGTAGCTTAGAGTTACCCTATTAAAGGATTTACAGCAAGCCGGTTAAGGCTACCCTGTTAAGGGATTTTCCAACTATTGAGGTGGTTAGAGATCAACGGGTATTACAATGATCTGGTAACAACACTCAATGCCAATGCAGATCCACTTAAGCTCCTCTTTAACTTCTGCACTTACACTCTGCAGATATCGCTACTCTCCTTTTGGTCTGGCAAGAATCACGTATCCCTTCTCTTGGATACTCAGACACAACTTTTGCCAACAACCCCTAGAAAGAGTCATAACATCGACCTTATAGAAAATAGTTAGGTCGGTAGCATAAACCCTAAACCCTAAACTTAATAGGTTAAGGAATTCAAATGGTTCAATCATGACCATTGAGCATACTGCATTAATCTCCATCGTTCATTTTCCACCATTTTCATGGCGACTAATAACCCATCACACGTTATCACCATTTTACAGTCTTCTCATATTCTTGAGGTAGATAGGCAAGATCTTCTTCATGCACGATCCTTCACGCACACAAGGCTTACGTGGCAACATGATTTGTTCTTTGTTATCATGCTAACTCATCGCACAAAGTCACCGGTTGAGCCACATAGGCTTGAAGCCCTTCAACCAGAAACCCTAAAGTTGAGACTACCAACTGGTAGTCATACAATGCTTCCATGTGCCAGTTCCCATAACCATATGCTGGTTCACCTTGAACAAGCACACCACTTCACTTTGGCACAAATGTCGATTCACAGTGTTATAGTGGTTCTCACATATGCCGGTTCACACCTCTACAACATATTGACATCAATGACAACATACAATGTCATTGTGTCCTCATACCAGTTCACATAATGCCAACAATCACCCCCTTTGGCATTGATGGCAATATACAAAGATATCTCTCCGCTTCACATCTTCTCCCCCAATTTTTGTAGATATCTTCTCCACTTCACATCTTCTCCCCCTTTGACAACAATGCCAAAGTGGAGGCACAAGATTCCCTGTTCCATTATGATGCTCCCCTTGAGGAGTAGCATCCTTCAACACATCAATCCAAATTAAATTTGACTATGAAATACCTGACTGATGTGGAGCATATACTTTTAGTTCACCTCTTGAAGGGGCAGTACCCCTAATTCACCTCTCAAGTATGTAAATGTAGTCTTTGGGAGAGGCTTGGTGAATATGTCTGCTAACTACTCCTTACTGGAAACATGCTCCAGTGCAATCTCTTTGTTCTGAACCTTTTCCCTCAAGAAATGATACTTAAGCTCAAAGTGCTTTGTTCTAGAATGTAAAACCGGATTCTTGGAGATATTAATTGCACTAGTATTTTCATAAAATATACTTACCAATTCAGATACAAAAACTTTGAAGCCATTCAATACATGCTTCATCCAAATTATCTGAGTGCAGTTCATGAAAGTTGCAACATACTCTTCTTTCACTGTAGACTGAGAGATACAACTCTTCTTTTTACTCATCCATGAGACTAGTCTACACCAAGGAAGAATGCACCACTGGTTGTGCTCTTCCAGTCATCTACATTACTAACCCAATCAACATCTGTGAACACTTTCAAGTTGAAATCCTTTCTATATGGATACCACAATCCATAGTCAACAGTTCCCTTCAGATACCCAAGAATTCGCTTTACTACAACCAAGTGGGATTCTCTTGGACTTTTATGGAACCTTGCAGTAATGCCAACTGCATGTGCAATATCTGGTCTGCTATGCACTACATAATGCAATTTACCAATCATTGATTGGTATTCCTTCTCATCAACCAATGCTGAGTCATCCTCTTTGGATAGTTTACAACTGGTCACCATCAGAGTACCAACCGGTTTGCTATCTTCCATGCCAAAGGTCTTCAACACCTCTTTGACAGACTTGGACTGAGTGATAAAGATTCCATCTCTCATCTATTGGATCTGTAGTCCAATGAAGAACTTAATCTCCCCTATGAGTGACATCTCAAACTCTTTCTTCATCTCATCTGCAAACTCATGACTCATCTTGTCATCTCCACCAAAGATAATGTCATCAACAAATACCTCACAGATCAGGATTTGACCTCCTTCAAACTTCAAGTAGATATTGTTGTCTTCACTTGTTCTCTCAAATCCAATCTTCACAAGATGGGAATGCAGGCATTCATACCATGCTCTAGGTGCCTGTTTTAGACTGTATAAGGCTTTATGTAGCCTACATACCATGTCATTGTCTTCAGATAGGGAAAACCCATCTGATTGCTCTATATACACCTCATCTTCAAGTACACCATTTAGGAATGCAGATTTTACATCCATTTGATATACTTTGAAGCCTTTAAAAGCTTCATATGCAAGAAGCATACAAACTCCTTCCAATCTGGCTACAGGAGCAAAGGTTTCACCATAGTCTTCTCCTTCTTCTTGGGAATATCCTTTGCACACCAGTCTGGCTTTGTTTCTAATCACTGTTCCATCCTCATTCAACTTATTTCTGAAGACCCATTTGGTACCAATGACATTTTTGTGCTCTGGTCTGGGTACTAAGGACCATGTACCATTTTTCTCTATCTGGTCAAGTTCCTCTTCCATTGCCTTGATCCAGTCTTCATCCTTATGTGCCTCTTTGAATGTTTTAGGCTCAAATTCAAAGATCATACATGAGTTTTCTCTGACTTTTCTTCTTGTAAGGATTCCTGCATCCTTATCTCCTATGATCTGCTTAGGATCATGATTCAGCTTGACATACCGAGGAATGGTCTTGATAGATTCCTCTTGCTTTTCTTCTTCATCCTCATCTTCATCAGTATCAGCATCTACATCTGCTGATGTAGGAACACTATTACTGGTACTCATTTGACTGACAACTGGTTCCCAAAAGGTTGCAACTAGTTCACTTACTGCTTGCTCACTACCGGTTTCCTCAGTTTTCTCAAAGGTTTCATCAACTCTTACATTGATGCTTTCCACAATTCTCTAAGTCCTATTGTTGAAACACTTGAGAGCTTTTCTCTTGGTGGAATATCCTAAGAATATTCCCTCATCACATTTCGCATCAAATTTTCTTTGGTGTTCACTTCTCTTGATGTAACATTTGCTACCAAACACTCTAAAGTAGCTATCCACAAGTGTCTTACTGGTCCAATACTCATAAGGAGTTTTATCCTTACCTTTCTTGATGAGTACCCGGTTCATGGTGTAGACTGCAGTGCTCACCGCTTCTCTCCAAAAGGTGTGAGCTACCTTTCCTTGAATCAACATGGTTCTAGCTGCTTCAACCATAGTCCGGTTATTCCTCTTTGTCAGGCCATTCTGTTGTGGATTCTAAGGGGCAGACAATTGCCTCTTGATGCCATGTTCTTCACAGTACTTGTTGAATTCACCGAAAGTGAATTCCCCTCCTTGATCTGTTCTCAGGTACTTGATCCTTATACCACTTTCCTTCTCCGCTAATGCTCTGAAAGCTTTGAACTTTACAAAGGCTTTAGACTTGTCTTTCAAGAATGTGACCCACATCATTCTTGAGCAGTCATCAGTGAGAATCATGAAGTACCTATCACCCTGCACACATTTAGTTTTCATAGGACCACACAAATCAGTATGCACAAGATCAAGCAAGTTGTCAGTAGTGAAAGATTTACCTTTAAAGGTTGAGGAATACATTTTCCCTAATTGACACTCTCTGCACAAGGTATTATCTAATTTTCTTAGCACTGACAACCCTCTAACTACCTTGATCTTACTAGCCTTTACAATGTTATCAAAGTTTACATGGCAAAATCTCCTATGCCATATCCAGCTATCATCAAATTTAGCCATAAGACATGTACTTATATTTGCATTCAGATGAAATAGGTTACCTTTGGTCTGCATGTTGGTGGCCACCAATTCACCATCTTTTCCTTTGATTATGCAAACTCCATTCTTGAATTCCAGAGTGAGGCCACTGTCATTCAGCTGAGCAACACTCAGAAGGTTATGTCTGAGACCATCAACCCAATACACATTGTTAGCACTACTCTTTCCATTCAGAGAGATGGACCCTCTGCCTTTGACCATGCATGGTGCATCATTGCCAAAGCGAACCACACCACCATCATACTCCTCCAAGGATAGAAACTTTCTCCAGTCACTAGTCATATGGTGAGAACAACCACTATCAATGATCCACTCATTGGAATTATCAAACCAGGAGACAAGAGCCTTCTTGTCTGACACATCTTCTTTGACAGCAACAAACACAATATCTTCATTTTCTTCATCATCTGATTCTTCATCTGTGACACCTTCATCAACTGCCACAAAACAGTTTCTCTGGTTTCCTCCTTTGAATTTCTTGAACCTTTCCGGTTTGTCCCTGTTGTCACCATTAGGACAATTTACAACAATATGTCCTATCCGATTGCAAGAAAAGCATTTCAAAGGAAGCTTACCTTTGTATTTGTCGGTTCCTTTAGGAAGTTTCCTAGCAAGGAGAGCTTCAAATGCCATCAAAATCTCCTCATCATCCATTTCTCTGCTCTGTCTTGGTTCACCACTAGTGCTAGCTTCTTTTCCTTTTCTGGATGGTACAACAAAAGCTTTAAAAGTTGATTCAGTCTTTTGAACACTACCATCAAAACTATTTAGCTCATAGGCTGTCAACTCTGCTATGATGGAGTCCAAGGATACCTTAGTCTTGTCTATTGATCTCATCTCCTGAATAGTAGCAACCCTTATTGCATAGACCAGCAATAGGGATCTCAGGACTTTGCTTACCACAGTGGAGTCTTCTATTTTTTCACCTGCACTCTTGATATCTCCAACAACGGTTTTGATTCTTATTCCATACTGTTGAATGGTCTCACCTTCAACCATCCGCTTATCTTCAAACTTCCCTCTCAGGCTTTCTTCCTTAGCTTGTTTTACATGCTCATCACCACCATAGATATTTTCAAGAGTATCCCATACCTCTTTGGGATTTACCTTGTCCTAAAAATCAATAAACTCAATGTCAGATAAACTACTAATTAGGGCTTCTATGACTTGCCCATTTTCCTGTATCTCTCTCTTTTGGTCATTGGTGAGAGTACTAGTAGGGGCAACATAGACATTCTCAACATAGCTCCAGTGTTGAGAACCCATGCTTTTGATGTATATCTTCATCTTGTCTTTCCATATATTGAAATTTTTCCTGTTAAACTTTGGACCTTCCCTCTTCATCATTTGACTGGGATATTTACCTCAAGCAGTTAATCTTATAACACAGAGGACCTAGAGGACACTCTGATACCAATTGATAACTCAATGATGAGCAAATAGTACCAAATCGGTACTGAGAGGGGGGGTGAATCATTACAGGCAAAGATACAGTTCAAAACTGGTTTGATAGCAAACACTTCAAAAGACTGGCAGACAGTGATACCGGTTTGAAACAGAGTGCAATCGGTAAAGCTAAGAATGTCTGAGACAAGCATTAACCGGTTACTCACTTAGCTTTTCACTCAACTTGAGACTACACTACCATTTCACCCTTATGCATAAACAAGTGATCTATCATCAGATCATAATAACAACTAGTTCAACATGTTTTATTGACAGGCATAAAACACAAAACCATCATATGCTTGACAAACAATAGCAAAGCATCACACATGACACACATATTTTTCACGTGGAAACCCAACTAGGAAAAACCAGGATGGGGATGAATACCCACAAGCTGTTTTTGAATTCTTTGGAAGTTCACTCTATTAGGAGCCTTGTCTAGTTAGAGACATTACAATAGGTTCTGCTAGGAACCAATCCTATTAGACATCACCCAGTTAAGGGATGGCTACAATACCCGATTAAGGGTTAAACCTTGTTAAAGGTTACCTTGTTAGAGGATTTCAAGAACTCAATAGCTAAAGGACTTAGAACTCAGTAGCTTAGAGTTACCCTATTAAAGGATTTATAGCAAGCTAGTTAAGGCTACCCTATTAAGGGATTTTCCAACTATTGAGGTGGTTAGAGATCAATGGGTATTACAATTATCTGGTAACAACACTCAATACCAATGCAGATCCACTTAAGCTTCTCTTTACCTTCTGCACTTACACTCTGCAGGTATCACTACTCTCCTTTTGGTCTAGCAAGAATCACGTATCACTTCTCTTGGATAATCACACACAACTTTTGCCAACAACTCCTAGAAAGAGTCATAACATTGACCTTATAGAAAATAGTTAGGTCAGTAGCATAAACCCTAAACCCTAAACCTAATAGGTTAAGGAATTCAAATAGTTCAATCCTGACCATTGAGCATACTACATTAATCTCCATCGTTCGTTTTCCACTGTTTTCATGGCGGTTGATAACCCATCACACGTTATCACCATTTTACAGTCTTCTCATATTCTCAAGGTAGATAGGCAAGATCTTCTTCATGCACGATCCTTCACACACACAAGGCTTATGTGGCAACATGATCTGTTCTTTGTTATCATGCTCACTCATCGCACAAAATCACCGGTTGAGCCACACAAGCTTGAAGCACTTCAACCGGAAACCCTAAAGTTGAGACTACCAACTGGTAGTCATACAATGCTTCCATGTGCCAGTTCCCATAACCATATACCGGTTCACCTTGAACAAGCACACCGCTTCACTTTGGCACAAATGCCAGTTCACAGTGTTATACTAGTTCTCACATATGCTGGTTCACACCTCTGCAACATATTGACATCAATGACAACATGCAATGTCATTATGTCCTCATACCGGTTCACATAATGCCAACACATTCATAATATCAGGTCTTGTTTGTGTCAAATATAGTAAACCTCCTATCATAGACTTGTATCTAGTCAGATTAATAAGTTTTGATTCATCCTTCAAAGATAATTTATCAGTTGTAGTCATAGGTGTGCTTACCGGTTTATAGTTTTCCATGCCAAATTTATTTAGTAATTCCTTCAAGTACTTAGATTGACATAGGAATATACCTTTATCAGTCTGTGAAATCTGCAATCCTAAAAAGAATTTTATCTCTCCAATCACAGACATTTCAAATTCTTGTTGCATTTTGTTAGAAAACTGTTTACACAATCCATCTTCTCCTCCAAAGATTAAATCATCAACAAAAACTTCAATAACTAGGATGTCATCATTAGTAACTTTGTAGTATAGATTGCTCTCAGCATTACCAATAGTGTATCCAAGCTTCAAAAGATATTTGTCCAATCTAGCATACCAAGCTTTAGAAGCTTTTTTTAGACAATATAAAGCTTTCCTTAACCTATAAACCATGTCTTTGTTATCTGTCAAAGAAAATTCATTAGTTTGTTCAATATAAACTACTTCTTCAAGATCTCCATTCATAAATGCACATTTAAAATCCATTTGATATACTTTATAGTTCTTGTGTGCTGCAAAAGCTAATAAAAGTCTGACTGCCTCAATTCTAGCTACCGGTGCAAAGGTTTCATTATCGTTAATTCCTTCTTTCTGTGAATATCCCTTACACACTAATCTTGTTTTGTTTTGTATTACCTTACCAACTTCATTAAGTTTATTTCTGAAAACCCATTTAGTTCCATTTACATTTTTGTCTTTAGGTCGGGGAACTAATGACCAAGTGTTATTTATTCATTTTGTTCCAATTCATCTTCCATAGACTTAATCCAATATTTATCTTCACATGCCTCATTAATTGATGTAGGTTCAATTTGAGAAATAAGACATACCTCTTCATTTTCCAATCTTCCTCTAGTCATAACTCCTTGAAATTTGTTTCCAATTATCTGATCTTCAAAATGATTCAATCTTACATATCGGGGTGTTTTTACTTGTTGTTGTTCTTCAGTGACTATTGAATCCTTAGATGATGCCAGTGTAACTGGATCACCATTTTTTACCGGTGTAATCACAGTAGGTTCATTTGTGATTATCTCTATTGCCGATTCAGATTCTGTGTACCTTGAATTTCCTCTAAACTGTTCATCAATCTTCACATTTGCACTCTCAACAATTTTCTACAATCTCTTGTTAAAACATCTATATGCCTTTCTCTTAGATGAATAACCAAGAAATATTCCATCATCACTTCTAGGATCAAATTTTCCAATATACTCATCTCTTCTAATATATCACTTACTTCCAAATATTTTTAAATATTTAAGATAGGAGTATTACCAAACCATAGTTAACGAGGGGACTTACCGGTTTCACCTCTGATGTGAACTCTGTTGAATGTAAAAATTGTTGTATTGACCACTTCTCTCCAATATATATGAGGTAGATTTGCTTCTGATATCATACTTCTGGTTGCATCCAAGATAGTTATGTTTTTCCTTTCCACAACACCATTCTATTGGGGTGACTGGGGTGCTGATAACTGTCTTTTGATCCCATTCACTTCATAGAATGTGTTAAATTCCTTAGATGTGAATTCACCTCCTTGATCTGATCTCAAACATTTGATTTTCTTGCCGGTTTCATTTTCTACCATCACCTTGAATAGTTTGAATTTCCCAAATGCTTCGGATTTCTCCCTGAGAAAAGTAACCTAACACATTCTAGAATAGTCATCAATGATTAGCATAAAATACCTATCTCCTTGTATACTTCTAGTTCTTGCTGGACCACATAAATTAGTGTGAATTAAATCAAGAACGTTGTTAGACTTCTCTGGAATACTCTTGAAAGATGCTCTAACTTGCTTTCCAAATTGACATTCCTTACATACCGAATTGTGAGGTTTCACAATCTTAGGTAAATCTCTTACTACCTTAGTTGTATTGATTTTCACAATGCAATCAAAGTTTACATGACAAAGTCTCTTATGCCATAACCAACTTTCATCAATATGTGCAATCAAACATGCTTTCTCATTGTTGTTCAAATGAAAGATATTACCTCTAGTCTGATTACCGGTTGCAATTTCCAAACCAGTTCTATTTAAGATTTTGCATTTGCCATTCTTGAATTGTAACTGAAATCCTTTCTCAACTAATTGACCAACACTCAAAAGATTATGCTCAAACCTTCAACATAGTAAACATTATCAGTATTGTGCTTCCCATCAAAAGATATAGTGCCTTTTCCTTTGATCAAACAAGCTTTATCATCTCCAAATCTTACTAAACCTCCATTATAATCCTGAAAGGTTAAGAATTTACTCTTATCACCAGTCATATGATGTGAACATCCTGAATCAATAATCCATTCATCCTTATCTTCAATTTTAGCTAACAGGGCCTACTCTATCGGTTGAATAGTAGGTGTCGGTTGATCTTCTATTATAGCAACAAAATCCCATCCATTATCTGTCGGTTCCTCATCAGAATCATCAGTAACTCCTTCATCAACATAATAACAAGATTTTTCTCTATTCTTCTTAAACTTGTATTTCTAATAATTAGGGTTAGGCTTATATGTTCTTTTAGCTTCTTCTCTTAATCTTGCATGTCTATCAGGACATCTAGAAGCCATATGACCAATCTTATTACAATTAAAAAATTTAAAGGGTGCTTTACCTTCATACTTACTTCCAATTGGACCTTTAGGCATTTTCCTTACAAATAGTGCTTCAAGTTCTTCAAGTTCTTCATTTTCTCTCCTACTTTCTTCAAGTTCTCTTGCATAGAAGGCTTTCCAATCAGATTTATCAGATGATGATGATGACGATGATGATGATGATGATGATAATGATGATGATGATGATGATGATGATGATGATGATGATGATGATGATGATGATGATGATGATGATGATGATGATGATGATGATGATGATGCAGTTGTTGATGATGCTTTGAAAGCTAGATCTATCTTAATAGTAGTGACAAGACCAAATTCCTCAAGCTCAAAAGCTGAAAGTTTTCCAACCAAGGTGTCTCTAGATACTGATGCATTAGGCATTGTTCTCAATTCATTTATAGCAGTAACTTTCATTTTATATGCCAGTGGAAAAGCTCTTAAAACTTTAGAAACAATCTCATCTTCGCTTAAGGTTCCTCCACAACATTGTATGCCCAAAACAATTTCATTTACTCTTTCCATAAAAGCAGAAATTCTTTCATCTTCTTCCATTTTCATACTTTCATACCTGACCCAGAAGCATTCAAGTTTTGCAATTTTGACTGTGGAATTTCCTTCATTCAATGTTTCCAGTTTGTCCCAAATAGCTTTAGCAGTAGATCCATCCAGTAATCCCATGACTTGCTGATCTGATAATGCGCTCAAAAGTGCTTCTCTTGCTTTGCAATCATTTTCCTCATCTTTAGCCAAGTTAGGTGGATTAGGTTGACCTGGAGTAGGAGCAGTATAGCCATTCTTTGTAATATCCCGTATGTCCTTTCTAATGCAATTCAAATGTGTCTCCATCCTGATCTTCCATATGCCATTGTTAGTTCCATCAAGTTTCGGACTGTCCTTCCTAAAATAGTTAGAAGACATTGGATCTCCTCAAGCTGTTAAACTGAACTGCAAAAAGAGGACTATGTTCTGATACCAATTGTTAGGTCCCGGAGACAACTGAGAGGGGGGGGGGGTGAATCAGTTATCCAATAAATTCAACCAAAATTAACTTAACCAAAACTTAATGCTTAATATCGGTAAACCAAACTTTATGCCGGTAGACAGTTTTATCAGTTAATTGCAGTACTGGTAAAGATTAATGCATGAAACAGAAAGACAACATCCACAACACATAACACAAATATTTGTACGTGGAAACCCTATAAGGGGAAAAACCATGGTGGGAAGCCTTACCCACAATCAAATGATACTACTATAGATAGTATGTGTGTACAATATGGATTCTACATATGCAGAAAGGCCAGCTGCCTAGAGCTCACTACTCAATCACAAAATGAGAGTCACACTGACTACAATTGGATGGTTAAATCCAATGATAATGTACTTCTTAAAATAGAATCTTCAAATGCTAGATTTAGTACCAGTTTAGTTCTGATTGCCTTCACAAAAACCTTCCTTCAACCTTCAAATGATGTCTGCATGTATAGCTCTGCTTATTTTCGCATATACCCTATTACAATTTTTTTTTCCAATCGCATCTGAATCTCATAAATGAGATCTTACATTTATACCATAACCTAAGACCAATTGAATAGGTCATAGCACTAAAAGATATTACAATAAAATCAATTATAAATAAATCAATATCTGATGCATGATGTCGGCTCAATGCATTTACAATAATAATAAATCATCTCCATAACATGTCGTGCTGATCTGGAATAGATATGACTGTCGGTGTATATCGTGGACCTATTTGCTGGTAACAACAAATATGCAAACTCAATTAAACAAATAACCAAATCACCAAAACCAAGTGATCAAATAATGTCTTCGACATAACCAAGTAGTCTTCAAGTCATTCCAAGTGCCGGTGAACAATATAATCTATCGGTGAACCAAATACCAATGACTGTGCATAAGTCTCTTACTTGCCGGTGAACATAACCAAAGATCTCCAAGTGCTGATAAGTGTTGACAAGTGATGACAGGTGTTGACATCAATGACAAAACCATATCAACATATCCAAAATACCAACAAATGGCTATAAGCAGTTAAGTCGCATATGAAGAGAACCAAAAAAAAATTCTAAATCTGATGTACCGTTTAGGATTTGTGGGTGCGTGAAGTTAGATAGGACGGCTATTGGTGCTCTTCCCCTAGAGAAATGATTTTACAAAGAGAAATTTAAAGAGATCTTCTTATTTGAGAATACAGGAAATGAGAGACACACCAAAACAACACAAGTTTTCAATTATAATCAACTTTGAATTAATAATGTTTATTTTTTGTTTTAGAAATTTTCAAAAAACTCTACAGTAATCTTTAGTGCATCTAGAGTAACTAAACTATTATTTTGGGCTGTTTTAATACCTTTAATTTAAATAAAAATATTATGTGAATAAAATTAAGAAAATAATAATAAATTATTATTTTTTGATCGATAACAGGTTTAATATTTATATTGTTTGAAAGGAGAAAATTACATGCCTTTAGCTGCTCTACAACTTTTCCACTATCATAAGACTATATGGGGTCTCACCCCTACAAAACTCAAAATGAAACCCAAGATAGAAAAACAACACCAGCTATGCCGACCACTAAGGTTACATTCCTTACATCAATGAAAAACCACCAAAAAAACCAACGACCTACTAACAGAAATTTCCTCATGAAACCATCATACCGGAGCCAGCCAAGGGCCTCCTCCTTGGAGAAATTAGGGATGGCATGACTGGGTCCTACATTATACTGCACCATCCCAGCACTTGTCATGGTTTGCGGTTGTCCTCCTCACAACTCGTTGCGTTCCATGATCTTCATGAACTTCCGTGGGATTTGATGTCGCACCATCGGTCGCCCATCCTCACCAATCGAAGCCTGTGACTTCACGAGGGTCTGCTTGCCATGCAGTTTCACCTGCTCCATCGGACCCATCTTCCACACAAAGTCCAGCAGATCCTGCCACCCTTTCCTTGCATCCTCCAACTGGGTTTCAACCAAGCGAGAGGCCGACCACACCACCAAAGAATGCACTGCATCATTCCGCCCACCTAAGCGCCTCCATGACCCTTGCTCCATTCACAAAACCACACCAATCTCCGCACATTCCACCAACTCCACCAAGCCAACCAACCATTTTGGTCTCAGAACGAGAGATGCCACCCATGTCACCTCCTCCCTTGAACTTCCCACCATCAGCACTAGTGCCACAAATAGGGACGATACAACCAAATTAGTTTGCGGGCAACAGTCAGTGTTCAGGAATTCATCTCCAAACATCAAACAAACAACCTTCCAAAATTCTTCCTTGTCCACCCTAAATACATGTTTCAGATGATGGATTGAAATAGGGCCTCAAAAGGCAAGCATTTGGCCTAGAGTGAACATCGATAAATTTGCTTCCATCGTTCCCCTGCCACACAACCTAGAAACAACGCTCGCAAAGGAAATTTCAATCCCTTTGATATGCCAAAAACTGAGGACCATTATGTCACAAAATGCCGCCACCCCTTCCATTTATTACTTTGTACGAACCATCTCACACCACACATCACTAGAAAAATCAAAGTACCATTCATTGTCATAATTGCACCTACGTCACCATTTTCTCTACTTGTTACCATTGTAGTGTACTCAATCCACATAAGCCTTCCCTACCCCTCAACATGCATATCTAAAATGGGTTCACACATAGCATTTCACATTTTCTCGAGGTCACCTTTCATACTCAGCGCTTCTTCATACAAATTCTAAGGGATCCAAATCCCTTAAGTCTTCAAAGAAATTAAAATGTTCAGCCAAGGAACCATTTGCACCTACGTTCAAGAGCACATTAGCTTCTGCATTCACTTCTCTTAGAACATGCGATACTTTAAAGTCCTCGAACCCAATCAAAAGGTCATGTATTATTCTGATATGTTTATCCAGGTGCCAAGCATCCATCCTACCCCTAGCGATACCATTCACCACTATCTAGGAGTCCCCCTCAATGTGTAGTTTTTTCACCTCCAATTTTTTTGCCATAAGAATTTCTTCAATTGTCACCTAACACTCAACTTCATTTTTAGTGCCATCCACCAATCTCTTTGCTCCAAATGCTAAAATACTACCTTTCTCATCTCGAGAAATGACCCCTGCATCGGAGGTCCCGGGATTCCCCCTGGATGCCCCATCAAAGTTGATTTTGATCCATCCCCTGTCTAGCGACATCCACACATGATGTTTTTCAATAGCCCTAGGAGGATAAGCCCTCAAAATCCCATTAGAAAGCCTGAACTTGATCAAAGGTCAGCCCACCAGGATACCAACATCAAACTGAGTGAATGGGGTCTTCGCCAGATTTACCTAGGAAGCAGCATTCGAGACTAATTCTAAAATTGCCCTCTCCAGTCTGATCAGAAATCGCTCCATGGGTTTTGTTTTATCCTCAAAGAGTCATCGATTCCATTCTTTCCAAACTTCCCACATTACTGTTGATGGCATGACCTTCCAAATTGCAGCCAAGGTTGATGAATTGTTCAAAATCGACCACGATTCTAGCCAGTCTCTTAGGTTCCTTGCCAACAACCCCTTCCAACTCAACCTTTGCAACCTGAATCACCATGCTTCTTGGGAAAACTAGCATCCCAGAAGAAGATGGTCCACATCTTCCTCCTCCTTCTTACATAGCACACAATGGAAGGGACCCGCAAACCCCATTCTTTTAATTCTATCCCCGATCAAAATACGGTTGTTACCTGCTAGCCATGAGAACGCACCTGCTTTGGGCAGACAAGCATTGTTCCAACATATCTTTACTTCCCAATCCACCAACCTGACATCTTCCTCCAACAAGGTGTACCCCATCTTGATAGAATAAATTCCACTCTTCGCACCACACCAAATGATTTCATCTTGCTCCCTGGAACCTATCACCTCTCTACTTGCTAGGATATTCATCAACATCCTTTGATCATCCTCCCCCAAATCTAGATTTCTAGGATCCTTCCAAGTCATTCTCTGTCCTAGATCGAATGATTCTGGGACTAGAAAATCACTCACTTTGTCTTCCCATTGTTGGATGGTCTTTTGAACAATCCATGGAGGAACCCCGACATCCAAGGCTGGGCGACCATCCCAAGAATCCTGCCAAAAAATAGCCTTATGGCCATCTCCTATTCACCATGTCTGGTGATTGGTAACCAAGCTTCTATAATTCATTAGAAAGTTCCAAAGGGCAGTCCTCTAGTGGGATTTTCAACCGTGAATATTCTCTCCC
Source organism: Cryptomeria japonica (assembly GCF_030272615.1). Classification (NCBI taxonomy): domain Eukaryota; kingdom Viridiplantae; phylum Streptophyta; class Pinopsida; order Cupressales; family Cupressaceae; genus Cryptomeria; species Cryptomeria japonica. The sequence continues at coordinate 398,222,995 of NC_081409.1, forward strand.
TATCTTCATTGTCCAGGTACTTGGCTTGAAGAATTCATACCCATCTCTACTCCGGCTTACTATACATCTTCCACACCAACTTCGCCTCCATAGCTTCTTTGATTAACTTCTAGTCACGGAGCCCCGCACCACCACCCCCTTTCAGTTTGCAAATTCTATCCCAAGCCATTAAAGGAATTTTCTCTTGATCCTGGTTACCATTCCATAGGAATTTTCTCATTTTCTGTTGAATGTTCTTGATGATCATACCTATAAGTTTGAAGCAAGCCATGGAAAAAATTGGCATTGCCAAGATTACTGATTTCAACATTAAAATGTGACTGACCAACATGAGCCATTTGCTTTGCCAACCCTCCATTTTTTCTTTACAACCATCAATTACCCCTTTCAAAATCTTTGTCTTACTAGCTCCAGCAAAGAGCGGTGTACCAAGAAACTTCCCTAGGAGATGTCCAATTTTGATGCCAAAGAATCTGGCAATGACCCTCTGAGTGCCTACCTCAGTGTGAAAAAAGAATATCTCTGACTTTTACCAATTGACCTCCTGTCCAGTGGCCTAGCTAAATCTGTCAAGAAATTGTTTCATCATCATTGCTTCTTGCATGGAAGCCACTCTAAAAAGGCAGGTATCATCAGCAAACTGAGAATGTGTAGTCAGTTCCACCCCTCTAGCAATTTCAATGCCTTTCCACATCCCCTGAGATCGCTTTCTTGCAATCGATCGGCCTAATACTCCCACCAACAAGATGAATAGAAAGGGGGAGATGGGATCCCCCTGGCGAATACCCCATGAGGTAGGAAAAAAACCTTGGGGGCTGCCATTGACTAATACTGAAACATTGAACTGCATAATCATACTAGAAATCAACTTAATCCAACCATTACTGAAACCAAACTTATCAAGCACAACCAATAGAAAAGACCTATCAACTTTGTCATAGGCTTTCTGGATGTCAAGCGTCAGCATCATTCTTCTCTGTCTACTCTTCATGGCAATGCGTATCACCTCATGAGCCACAATAATCCCATCAACAATGTTCCTCCTAGGGGTGAAGCCGCTCTATTCGCAGGATATAAGTTTTTCCAGGATCAATTTGAGTCTATTGGCAGCAACTTTTGAAATGATTTTGTAAATAGTATTGCATAGCGAGATCAGTCAGAATTCCTCAAAGCACACTGGTTTATCTTTCTTTGGGATAAGTGCCACCATAGTTCTATTGAATTATTTCAGGATAAATCCCCTAGTCCTGGACTCTTCAACCACCGCCAGCAACTCACCGCCTAACAAATCCCAAAAATACTAGTAAAAGAAAGCTTGAAAGTCATTCGGGCCTGGTACTTTCTCCCCACCAAGACCAAAAATAGCTGCTTTTAGTTCCTTCGGAGAAATTTTCTCCTCAAGCATCTAATTTTCTTCCCTAGTAACTAATTGTGGGATCACAGCCAAAAACTCCTCTTTCAATCTAACCTGATCAATCCCACTCTTGTTCCATTAATTTCCAAAAAAATCAACAACCTCCTAGTTAATCCGATCAGAATCATCTATCGAAGTTCCATCCTTCAGATGCAGAGATAAAATTCTATTAAGGCTTCTCTTCACCTTCATAGAACTATGGAAGAATTTTGTATTTCTATCTCCTGCTCTAAGCCAATTATCGTGTAATCTTTGCCTCCAAAATATCTCTTCCCTCTGCTATACTTCCCCATATCTACTATGCGGGTCTTTCTTCATGAGGTAGTCCACCTTGTCCATTCCCTTTGCTAAGACTTTCAAATTTAGAGCCCTCGGCTCTCCTTCAATATTTTGTTTCTCTTCGAAGATATTTCCAAATACAGTCCTATTCCATATTTTTTGGTTTCTGTTATACATAGCTTAACTTCTTAAAGAACTAAAAGGACAAGAATCCATCAATCATAGGGGCCTCCTTCCACCATTGAACAACATGATCGTTGAATCCCTACTCCCTTAACCACATATTTTCCACCTTAAAAGGGCATCTAAGCGGAACTCCATCCTTCTGCAAAACTAGTGAGATCAGGAAATGATCTGAGCTGGAGATTGCCAAAACTTCCACCTCAAAAACAAGGGGAGCCAAGTTCCATTCCCCTGCCAAAAAGAACCTATCTATTTTCTCTGCTATGTTAGAGAAACCCAAACGCCTATTAGTCCATGTGAAGTTCCCACCTTTAGCAACCACTTCAAACAAAGCATTAGAATCCACAAAGGTCTGAAAATCTGTTTGGATCCTGCACATCCTTCTCACCCCTCCTCGCTTGTCTGAGTGGGAAAGGGTGGCATTGAAATCCCCCACTATAATTGTTATGGTTGGCTTAATTTCCTCCCAGAGCTGGCACTTATTTGTTGTTTTAATAGGGCCATAAGCATTGATTAAGAAACCTGAGAAATTAATAGTCAGTGAGCTTACCTTTTCCAACTGCTAGTATCTAGAGCTTGAGACTGCTTCCACTTTCACTAATTGGGGGTTCCACAAGATTCACAGGCCACTTGAAGTCCCCACCACATCAACAAAAAAACCAGACCACCTCTGTCTAACACCAAGTATCCTAGCCGCCTCTTCACTACCTAACTTTGTTTCCTCAATGCAAATTACCTCTGGTTTCGCCTGATCAAATCCTCTTTTGATCATAAAATAATAATAAATTATTAATATATATATAAATCTTAAATTTAGTAATTTTTTTAATTCATATAAAAAAATATTGCTAATTTGGTTTACAATTATATTCTATTTAAAAATATTCTAAATTAGTATATATTTATAATAAACATTATAAAATCATATATGTTATATATTAATATTAAATGATAATTAGTTAATATGTAATGCCCCTACCCTAGTCGGCCTTGTAAAACCCGTTTGACCTTGGTTGACTTCCTATGTGGCATTCTTGAATGGTTGGTTAACCGTGATGCAATGTTGTAGATTAGATAATATAAATAATTGTGCATACCTATTATTGTGCTTTTGCATCGATTCTTGTGTAAATGTAGTTGTTTCCTAATTCTTGTTATAAATATCAAGCTAATGCCTTCATTGAATATGTATATATATATATGTATGCTTGCGTGATTCATGGGTGTAGGAGATTGCAGGTACAACACCGCCTAGTGCGAGGTTCATCTCCTTTGGGATTCACAGGGTTAAGTATACCTCCTTCATCCTTAGAATTCAGATTTGGTGGTCATAAAACTCTCATCTTGCCTTAGCCATGGTCAGGTGAGCGTCGTGTGTGGTCCATAGGGTTTTCTTTTCGTTTGGGTTGCATGTCGTGTGATTGGTGGACTTTCTTGGTTTGTGTGCCATGCGTGTGGGGAATGGAGTATTTTAGCTTAAGTATTTAAATTGAAATAATGTGTTCATTTATGCATTAGTTGTTGAGGAATTAAAATAAATAGGTTTCCTTCATGAGATTAATCATTTATTAAAAAGATCGCTTTATTATGTTGTAGCGAGTTTAATTTAATAGTTAATTTTAAATAACGAATTTAAGTAGTTATGCGTTTTAAAAAAAAGAAGAAGAAAGATTTAAAGACATTTGGAAATAGAAATAAATTAATCATTTTCGCATTTTGGAAAATGAAATTGTAAATTTTATTATTTAAAGAAAATTATTTTAAGTTGTAAAGTTGATATAGTATAAAAGATTGATTTTGGAAATTAAATTAATCTAAATACCTTACCCTTGTCAATAGTTCGAAATATAATGTAGGCCTAAATTAATATTGAGAAATTAAAATTTAAAATTAAATAAGGGAGAAGCATATTAATTAGAAAATCAAGTTAAATTAATTTAGTAGTTGAAAAGAATTATTAATTCTTTTTATTTTAAAAAAGGGGTTAAATTTGAAAATTAGAAATTAGGTCAAAGGGGAATTCTTTTTGAAAAAAAAAAAAGAGAGAGAAAATAGATTCTTGGTGGAGTTTTATTTTGGGAAATGGAATGGAGTTCTTCTGGAATGGCAGGTTGGGCTCATCTTCAAACTCTTCCGGGAATGCGATAGAGGTAGGATTCGAATGCACCTCTTGTTTCCTTTTAAAATTTTGGGTGTATCTCTGAAATTTATTCTTGAAGATTTCTTGCTCGAAAACCTCCATTATTGTTGTTTAAACGTAGGATTCAGTTTTGTAAATATGGGTTGCTCTTGGATCAACTCTTTCTCAATGGATTTTGTGGATTTTAAACTGGCTGAGAAAATATTTTCCCCATAATGATGGTTTTTGTAAAATCTGGAAAATAAATGGGTCTGTGATAAAAAATAAATAAAATAAAGAAAAGGGGGGAATTTCATTTCTTGCTTTTCTATATCTTCATTCAAAAATTTTATTGTTTATTCCAAACTGTAAATCTCTCTCAAAAAAAAAAATATAAACCAAAAAAATATATATATTATTTGGGGGTTTCAGGGGGCGGAGCCGAAGCTACACCCACCCCTCCCCATGGTGCCATTTGCAGCCATTCGGCTCCACACAGTGGAGGCCGGAGGGGACTACGTCTCCCATGGAGGCAGCAGCTCCTCCTGGCTCCACTGTGTGGGGGGCCGAAGGACCTGTGACCCCACGGCGGCCACAGTACCCCGACTCCACTATAGGTGGAGGCCTTGGGTCCTGCATCCTCCGTGGAGGCCACAGACTCCTCGGTAGGGCACGGCCCACCCTAGGGTTTCGTCGCCTAGGGTTTTGGGCCACCCTCCCATGATATTTGATTTTTTTTATTATAATTTTTTTATATATATTAAAAAAAAAACGTGATTATGGTGTTTCCTTGGTATAAAAAAAACGAAATACATATTAATATAAATGTATTATAAGTAATATTTTTTGTAATATAAATGTGAGTTGAGATTTATATTTTAGCAAGATATGTTTAAAAAAAAAGAAAAAAAAAAAGGGATATATATATATATATATATATATATAATTAGCATATATTATTAATTATATATATTGATCATTGGTTTCAATATAGCAATGATTTCCATTATATTTACAATTGTTGAAATGTGGTATTTAATTTTATTCATTTAAGTTGGAAAATATTGGGACTCATGTTTAGATGCTAATGAGTAAATCGAATGGTGAAATTAGTCTTTATTTTTAAATGTATGCAAGGGAAGCTTAATTTAGCTGGGAGATGATTTTTCCCATTTCTTTATTCACTTTAATGTATTTTGTTCTTTATAGTAAAAGGGTAATTTTTGTGTTGTTAGAGAAGGGACTAGAGTATTGTTGTAAAACCAACTTGTCATTAATGTTTATCTAAGGATTAAATAACCTGTTTAGATGCTTAAACCAACTTGAGATAAGACTGTATTTACCTGTTAACGCTTGTGCATGGTTTAATATTTGTGTAATCGCTATGTCTATAATAATAGCATGTCCTTGATAGGTTTGTCGGGTCCCTGTCGTCTAGTTGTTTTTGTCTGGTCATAGTCGGTCAAGTCTCCATTTAGGGTACCGATAGTTAAGTAATCCTCGTAATTGCTTTTGATGTACTCAGTAGAATCCGCTTCAAAAGGGATCAATTATGTAATTAATGACTGAAGTGGTTGTTGTATATTGGTTGTGTTCACCTAAGTGGCAAAGATGTAAAATACATGTAATTTATGTATTCCTAACTATATTAAATGCCAAAGGGGTCTTGCAGTTGAGCAGACCCGGAGATGTAGCCCTTTAGGGGTGAACTCCGAGATCATATCTGTGTTATGCGATGCCTTGTCTCTTTTATTTCATACTCTAAGTTATCATGTATGGTTGCAATTTGTAAGTGTTATATGGGAATTTTATGAAGCTAAATTTCAAATGAATGAATTTAGTCATCTTGATAAATGTAGTAATTAGGGTCATAAAAGATTGTAATTATGATTATGGAAAAGTATTTGTTAATGTTAATTAAAAGAAGTAATAGTGGAAAGAATCTCACTAGGCTACCATTATTGGATTAACTTGTTATAAAACTTGTAAATTGAATGAATGTGAATGGGTAACAAAGATAGGATTGAACGAAATGGAGGGAATAGCGTTTACAGGGGGAATTTTGAATTCGAGAAATGGAGGGAACAACAATGCTGGTTCCTCTGGGTCTGAATCCACTGCAGCTCGAGGACAAACATATGATGATGAGGATGGAAGATAGGATGGGGACCAACAAACATGGGATCCTCCTCCCGATCCTAAAAAATTAAAAAATATGCAAGATTCATGCCCCTAGGCGGTGTAGATCGATACAGAAAAAACCAAGGAGGGGCGAATACCTAGACCATGGAATAGTCTCTTCGCCAGACATGCATCTGGTAAACCGACTGGTAAATCTTCTCTCCCCTTTGTGAAGGATATATCAAACAATAGAATAGGTAAACTTGCGATTGAGATTCCTGATTTGGTTATTGACCATAGCATCTCTTTAATGACTCTTTCTCTGGTGGGGAAATTTGTTGGACCCTGACCTAATATCGAGGATTTTAGATCCTTTGTTAAAAGAAAATGGAGAATGAAAGGACAGGTTGAAGTTTCTGCCCTACCTCGGGGTTTTTTCATGTTCTCCTTTTCATGCGGGGAAGATATGGAAGCAGTTCTAAGTGGAGGCCCTTGGATGTTTGGTAAATCATCTCTTTCTGTTAGAAAATGGACCCCTAACATTGAACTAAATGACTCCTTTTTTGAATCTACTCCGGTGTGGGTTAGGTTGCCTGGACTACCATTGGAATACTGGGTGGAGGATGTTTCCTTTGGGGAGCTTATTGCGATAGACCCAATGACTGCAGCTCATAAGAGATTGGTGTATACACACATCTACGTCAACATATCACAGATTATGGATCTCCCAAGTACTATTGATATAAATTCCAAACTTTGGTTATGGGAACAAGCCATTGAATTTGAATCTCTCCCTTTTGTGTGTTTTTCTTGCAAAAAAATAGATCACTGGGCTAAGGCTTGCCCCAGCAACCCTAAAAGACCTATGATTAAAGAAAAAAATGTTAATAAACTAGTTTGGAAAGGAAAAAATAACAACAAAGTCTGCAACAAGTTAGAAGAAAAAAGTGGAAATCTGGTAAATAAACCAGAAAATCGGGAAAATTACTCCAATGACCTTATTAAAGACCCTGCCCTAAAGGGGAACAAGAAGAATGAAACCAAGGAATTTGAGATCAAAATAGGCAATACCTTTGAATCCCTTCAGTCACAAGAGAAGGAGAATGAAATCAGTATAGAGACACTTGAGGATGGTGAGATTGAGGATATCACTGACTTTCATCATGAGGAACTATATGAACCCATATCAGAGAAAGAAGAACCTTGTTTAGGGAAAAAGTTTCAAGAACAAAAAATAGATATGAGAAGGAGTAATAAGTTTGGATCGCCACAAGTAAACTTAAATGCTTTATTCCAGAACATAGAAGTGAATATGACCACTTCATCCCAGAAAAGAGAAAAGCTATGGAGCAACATACAAGATGAATCCAGGGTAGAACAACAAGAAGAAAACACAAAAGGAAATGGAAAGAAAATTAAGACCAAGAAGATAGGAGGTCCTAATGGAGTAAAAACCAGAACCAGATCTAAGGTAGATTTTGGGGCCTCAAGATCCCCACCAGGATGCAAAACTATGAAACGGCATAGGGACCAAGAGAGTAAACAAAACATAGCTGATGGAAGGCAGAGAACTATCAAGGAGTCCTACCCCCAAGCTTCCAAATGAAAGTAATATCATGGAACATCAGAGGCCTAAATGGTCTCAATAAATAGGATATATTAAGGAATATTATTCGAGATCAAAATCCAGATATTATCCTGGTTTAGGAAACTAAAATGAGTAAAGAGAAAGTGGAGAAACTAAAGTTTTTTAAAAATGGAGGGGTCTGTGGTAGTATCTCGAATGGAGCCTCTGGAGGGGTTGCAATATTTTGGAATAAAAGCACAACCTCTGGAGATATGATAGATGTGGATGGCAATATTTTATCCCTAAAAGATAGAAATATTTTTGATGAAAAGGAATTTGTTATCACTAATATCTATGCCCCTAATTCCAAATCTGCTAGAAGTAAATTTTGGGAAAAAGTTCAGCATAAAAGGAAAAAATTCTCTATGCATAGCTGGGTTGTTATGGGAGATTTCAATACTCCTCTGCAAGACAGAGAAAAATTTGGAGGTAGTCAAGCTCAACCAGATAATAGATCTAACATGATGGACTTTATCAATGACAATGTTCTCATTGACTTAGATCTCAACGGAGCCTCCTATACTTGGTCAACCAAAGAGATGGTGATGATCTTATCTAGGTAAGACATGATAGAGTCCTTCTCTCTAATGATTGGATTCTTTCTCATAGTTGTTCCCTTTCTGTTATTAATAGAATTGGGTCAGATCATTATCCCATTTCCTTTGTTGCTGAGAACTCTAAAAATAATCAGAGATTCTCTTTTCATTTCGAAAAGATGTGGATATCCCACCCTAATCTTGAAAATTCCATTGCTGAATGGTGGAATCTTGATGTTAATGGAATAGCCATCTATAAAATTGCTAAAAAACTTAAATATGTCAAAACCAATATTAAGACTTGGAACAAGAAGTTCTTTGGTGATATTTTTGATTCAAAGAAAAAATTAAAGGAGGAACTGGACCAGATACAAATTTCCATCCAGAAAGAAGGCTACAAAAAGTATTCTAGAGCCATGGAAGATAAGGTCCTTGACAACATCCACAACATTATTTCTAGGGAAGAAATATATTGGAGATAGAGATCCAGGGCTATATGGCTGAAGGCAGGGGACAGAAACACTAAGTTTTTCCACATGACTTCCCTAAAACATAAGGCAACAAATAGAATCACAAAACTAACTGTTGAGAACATCACTCTGCTTAATAAGGATGACATCAGGGATGAAGCTATTAGATTCTTCAAGCAGCTTCTATCTAGTAACGAGGACCTTGATCAAACCCATCAACTCAATTTGGTTAATAATATTCCTAAAATCATATACCCTATTCAGAATAAGACCCTTGCTGCCATCCCGTCTGCTAAAGAAATCAAAAAGGCTATCTTCTCTTTTCAAGGGGATAAAGCTCCAGGCCCTGATGGATTTCCTATGTTCTTCTTTCAAGAATTCTGGAATATTGTGGGGAAGGATACGGTTAATGTAGTGAAAGAATTTTTTGGATCCAGAAGAATCCTTAAGGAATTGAATTCCACTTTTGTTGCCTTAATCCCCAAAGTTGCTGGGGTGGATTCTATGGGCAAATTTAGGCCAATTATCTTATGCAACTCTTTCTATAAAATAATATCCAAAGTCTTGACTACTAGAATTTTGGTGGTGCTTCCCTTCATCATATCTGAAGAGCAAAAAGGCTTTGTTCCTGGTAGACAGATTCTTGACTCAATCATTCTTGTTCATGAGAACATTCATTCCCTCAGTGCTACAAAGAAAGAAGGTTTCTTGATAAAGCTGGATTTGGCAAAGGCTTATGATAGAGTTGAATGGGATGGGATGTTCTATTTAAAATCATGGGGGCTTTTGGTTTTCATGATAAGATTATCAAAATAATCAGAGAACTAATCACTACTCCTATGTTCTCTATTTTGGTTAATGGATCTCCAACAAATTTGTTTAAAAATTCTAGAGGGCTAAGACAAGGAGACCCCATATCTCCTATCCTTTTTACCATTTTGGCTGAAAGTATGAGTAGAATGATTCATAAGTTGAAACAAAGCAAAACTATCAAAGGTCTTCAACCTTCCTCTGCTAATGTTTTTTGCACTCATCAACAGTTTGTTGATGACACTATCATCATGGGATATTCTTCAGTCAAGGAGGCTGATGCCTTCAAAATAGCTCTCAACTCCTATGCTTTGGCAACTGGTCAACAAGTTAATTGGGACAAATCAGCTATGTACTTTCTCAATACTCCAATCATAAGACAACAGAAAATTGCCAATATTATTGGATGCAAAGTGGAATCGCTGCCTTCCACCTACCTGGGTCTTCCTTTAGGGTTGGCACCCCCAAATTCCTTCTGTAATATGATCATTGATAAAGTTAATAAGAGACTTGCAGGATGGAAAGGCTCAATGTTATCTCAGGCTGGGAAAATGTAGCTCCTCCAAGCTACCCTTCAAAATCTCCCTGTTTATGCCCTCAGTCTATTTGGTATTATGGCTAAAATTGTTGAAGCTATGGAAAGAATTCAGAAGAGATTCTTATGGTCAGGAGTGGAAGAAAAGAAGAGAATACCTCTGATTGCCTGGGACAAGGTGTGTAGACCAAAGAACAAAGGAGGATTGGGGATTAAAATTATAAAAACTTTTAACAAAGCAGTTATGGAGAGCCTATGACACTAAGAAATAATGGAACCAAATTTGGTTTGACAAATACATTAAGAATCAGACTATCCAAGGAATCCTTAATTCTGAAGATATCTCGGCTGGATCCTTCATCTGGAATAGTGTAACCAAATCCATAAAAGTTACAAAAGCTGGAGCTGGATGGGTCCTTGGAAAAGGTGACAGAATAAGGTTTTGGGAAGACCCCTGGATGAAGAATGAAGCCTTATTTGATCAAAACAACAGTCAAATTATTGAAGAATGTACAAGGAGGTTTGGGCTGATGGTTTGTGACTATTGGAAGGAGAATAAGTGGGTTAAACTTGAGGACATCCATCCTGGTTTTTCCTCTCTCCAAAAAGAGTTGTTGTCCTTTTCCCCTAACAAAAACTATGATGATGTTTTCCTCTAGAAAAGTGATCCTAAAGGTGAATTCATAGTTGCTTTTGCCTATAAAAACACTTTCTCTCAAATCAGCAATCCCATCTGGAGCAAAGTCTGGAACAGCATCTTGATCCCTAAATTTAACATTTTCTTTTGGCTTGCTTCTCATAATAGTACCCTTACTATTGATAATTTAATCTGAAGGGGCTTCAAATTCCCTAATAGATGTGAGCTCTGTCAGAAGGAGGGGGAATCATTTGATCACCTATTTTTTCATTTCTCCTTCACAAGGGAAATCTGGTGTAGAATGTGGGAAAAATGGAAAATTAACTGGGTCATGAACAAAAGCATTAAGGATATCATATGGCAATGGAATTATCCTACCAAATGTCAAATCATTAAGAACCTATGGTCTTTGACCCTCCCCATGAAATGCTGGGGCTTTTGGAAAGAAAGGAATAATAGGATATTTAGGGAAGATAAGTGTAATACTCAGGTAGTCTTTGAAAAAATATGTAGGGCTATAAAGGAGAACATCAACATCCCTCACAAGAATAATAAAAAATGGGCTATTATTGATATGAATGATTTGGAAAAAGACATTCTTACTGAATGGAACCTAATTCATAAGGTCTACAGATCGAACAACAAGAAGAAGAGAGATAACATTGTTTGGAGGTTTCCTGATTATGACTGGATAAAGGTTAATTTTGATGGGGCTGCTAAAGGGAACCCTGGAAAGGCTGGTGGAGGTGGAGTTATCATAAATGCTCAAGGAATTTGTATTGCTGCTTTTGCTTCCCCTTTTGGAACCCAAAATAACCATGTGGCTGAAGCTATGGCCATGTTAAAGAGCCTCCAGTTAGCCCAGGAATTCAAATTTAAAAAAATATGGCTCGAAGGGGACTCTTTAAATATTATACAAGCCCTCAAAGGTATTAGTTCAGTCTCCTGGAATATTGCCAATATTATTAAAAATGCTAAAGCTATCCTAAATAACTATGTTAGCATTATTATAACCCACACATTTAGAGAGGGCAACAAGGTAGCGGATATCCTTGCCAATGAAGGGGTTAAATTGGAGAAGGGTGTCAAATATATAGGGGATGATCACATCAAGTGGGAGATTAAGGAACAATTATACTTTGATCGCCTTGACGGATCAAGCTAATATCATGATTGATTTCTAGGGGACAAGTACCAATGATAGATTTTGGGGGCGGATGAACTACCAGATGATGAGTGTTTCTCGGCATCATAACCAAGATCATATGTGTGCAAAAGGTAATTGTAATAAAAGTCGGGTTCATATGAACATGAGTAGCAATCTCAAAATTGTGAAAGACTCTTTACAAGGGGAAACCAGAAATTCAGAGCTTTACCCAAGGGCTGAGATTTGTAACAGAGGATATTGTCACCTGGAAAGCAGAATGGGAGGCAACCTTAACAGGAACGAACCTTCAGGTTGTGAGCACTAGAAGAGTGAAAGAAAGGTGTGGAGAAGGCTCCACAGACACGGTTTCATTGATTTTATGGAGAAGCTCCATGGTAGTAGAAACTCTGTGTCTCACAGGTTCGCTAAAAGCTGGAGCAATAACAGGGCTACCCTATTTGGGGAAATCTGGCAAATCGATGAAAGTTTGATCTCAGAGGTCACAAGACTCAAGATGGAGGGGAAAAAATTCTATAGGGATAGAAAGTACGCCACTGAGGCCTTCAAAAATTTCCCTAAGACGGAGGACAAGAAGGGCAACCTGGCAAAGAAGGACAACATATCATACTTCACCCCCCAACAAGTAAAACCTTTCTGGCAAAAATTTCTTAGGGCGTTAATGGAATATTTAACTGTGGATGGCAGGTTTACGAAAATTTACAACTATCATTTCGCCATCCTGAACCACTTCTACCATGGGGCTAAAATATCTTTGCCCTTCTATTTAGCCTCTTCTCTAAACGAGAGCCTGGCCAACCATGTTAAAAAGCCTAGCTCCTACCCTCTAGCCCACCAAGGACTCATTCTGTTGATTTATGAATATATTAAGGATAAGACTAGGGCTACCAAGGATGACACTTTAATCATCAATGCTCAGATTTCTGAGAAATGCATAGACTCTGATTCGACTGGGGAGACCAGCACCCCTACCCATAAAAAAAGGAAGGTTGAAATCATGCAGGAAGAAAAGGATGTGCTTTGTGAGGAAGAAGAGGGAAAGAATAAGGAAACTATTTCTGAAATGGAGATTAACAAGGAGGAGAATTATGGGGAAGGAGAGGAAGGGGGCAATTCTGAGAATCGTCAACCTAACCCTGAAGGCTCAGAAACTGAGAAAGAGGCTCTGAAGCCTAAGGAAGGTGAAAACCCTAATGTGGAGGAGATGGAATAGAGCAAGGATTCTGTGGACACCATTCTGGATACCGCCCGCAATTGTACCCATAAATTCTTCAATTTTCAGAAGTAGGTGGTTGAAAACATTACCAGCATGCAGGGTAAACAAAGGGAGCTAGAAGTTAAGATCAACAAGCTGATCAACATGTCTGACTTTGGGAAATAGCACGAGGAGATGGAGAATAGTGAAGCGGAGGAGGAAATGGAAATGGAAGATTGGCTGGAGAAAGATTTGATAAAAGGTGACCTGAAACATCTGGAGGACGTCATTAAAATAATGAAGGAATAGGTGGAGGAGGATAAGGACAATGTCAATGCCCAGATGGCTAGAAATGAGAAAGCCTTGAAAAGCCTTATGGACCACAGCCTCTAGGTTCTTAAAGTCTCCTCCTAGAATATGAATATGCTGGTGAATCATCTGGAAAAGAAAAACTAGGAGAAGAACCTAGTAGTTATTGAAGATGCTCCTACTTCTAGCCTAAGCCACTAGACCCCTAGGCGCAGAACCAGGCAGACTACGGCGGAGAAGGATATGAAGATGAAAGAAAGCCAGATTGTTCAGGAAAATACCGACTTGAGGGAAGTGTCCAAGGCAATGATGTTTTTGGTGCAGGATGCAGAAGAAACCATGAAGAATTTCTAATTTTATGTTTATGCTGGACTTGGGGCTAATTTCTTGCTGGCCTCTTGTTGTCCTTTCCTCTATTGTTGGTTTTCTTGCTGGTTTTTTGCAGCCATTGTGTTTTGTTTCTTTCTTGAATATCTTTCGTTTGTAACTGGGTTTCGGGTCCCTTAAAACCTATTTTTAATTAATCAAAAACAAAGATAGGATTAATGTCGAAATTTCTAAATTGAAATCTAATGGAGGAACCTCATATGGGAATTTACCTTTTTATCTTAGTAAATTAATATCATCATGTTAGTTATATGTCACTATACTGGATGAATTTATTTAGTTATTTATGTTTTAATCTTAACAAATAATCCTTACCAGATTAATTTTATAATTGGGTGAGCTCAACTACCTATCCATATTATAACCCTAATAAATGAATTTCTTTATGATTAGCTAAAATTGAACTGAAGGGGAAGGATTCATTTAGTTGTTTGTATCTTAATCTTAGCAAATGTGTCTCTTCATATTAACTTTATTTTAACTAAAAAGAGTGACACACATTAAGTTAGTTATATTTTAATCCTAATGGAAGAACGTCACTATGTACTTATATTTTTAATCCTGAAAGAATGAATATCATCTTGCTAACTATATTTTAATTAAAGGGATGAACTCATGTGGCCCTAGTACATTTTCACCTTAATGATTTGACCACCATCTAATTAGCATTAATTTAACTCCAATGAAAGAACTCTATGGCTACTTACATTTTATCCTCCATAAACGAACTATGACTCATTAGTTGGTTTTGCTTAAAATCAAATGAAGGAACCTCGTTTTATTATTTGCAGCTTAATCCTTAACGGATGAATCTCATCTTATTAGCCATACTTCTAATTTTAAAGGATGATATCATTTGAGGGTGGTTACCTTTAACCCAAATGAATGAACTTCGTTATATTAGTCGCATTGTACCTTAATGGGTGGCCTCTTAAGTTAATTATGTTTTAAATTGTATTAAGTAAATATCCTCATGTTAGCCTCCTCTCCAATCAAAATAGAGGAATACTTCCTAATTTATAAAATGTCATATCATTGATCATAACATATCCATGACTTAAGAATTAACTCGTAATTAAGATATCCAGCTTATTAGATCAATTGTCGCAAGTTGAGTTAGGTGTAAGGTTACGTAATCGCGTTGGGAAACTCCTTAGGTTCGTTTAGTCTTCCGCTGTGTTATCTAAGCTTTAGATAACTCCAAATTATCTTAATGTTGTATCTTATCATTAACACTCTTAATTATTATTATAAAAAAATATATATTTACACTCTATTTGAGTGTTTTTAACTTAAACCCTTTGGGGTTTCCTGGGGGAGCATTACATTTGGTATCAAAGCCCATGTTACAACACTGGGATCTTTGGTTTCGCTTGTATCCTTAGTTGGTGTGTGTGTGTCTACCTTATGTTGTATGCTTGTCCTCCTTGATGTGAGGGTGCGATTGAACAAACCCTACTTGTGTGTAACGCTTGTGTTCACACCTTGTTTCACCTTCTTGATGAGGGTGTTTTGGGGATGATTATAGGTGTTTTGTCTGCTTATTGAGGTCTTGCTCTGCGATTTCTCTTACTGTAAAAGGGAGTCGTATGTACCTTTGTTTTTTATTTGTTTTACTCTTTTGACTAATCCATCTAGGTTGGTTGGTAATATCTTGAATCTAAAAGTACGAAATGTGCTTGTTTATGGTTTTGATCCATCTTAATGATTGTCCACTTGAAAGACTAGTATGGCAAATATTAATGCTTATTATGTAGTAAATTGAGTGATTATGACTCTTCCTCTTCTCTCTCTCTAGTAAATTAAAAGGATTTGATATGGGTAATTATCTCTTATTTAAGTTTTCTTATTGCAAGAGAAAGGATGATATTTCTTGAGCCCTTGTGTGAGCCTTATAACGTTTTTGTGCTTTAGAATGTGAAAGGGATTTGGTTTGGGAGTTAATTTTTGGTTAATGATAGAAAATGGTATGTTTGCATTAAAGGGTTCTCCATGTGCTTGGTAGGAGTAATATAATTAAATTCCATCTTAAGTAAGGTGCATTAATATGCGCATAGTTGATTTTGAGCAAATTGCTTGTTGTGAAAGGAGTACCAAAGAGAGCATGTTATAGTAGCTTCAGGAGTGTATTAATGTGTTCCTCGAAAGATTTTTTTATGTGCCTATTCAACTAGTGTGATTTAGGACCTATTAAGTGACACACCATTTAACTTGCTTTGGATATAGATAATTGTCTTATTGTGTTTAAGAAAGAGTAAATGAAAGACTTGTTAAATTGTATGTATTAAATGTGTAATATCTAGTAGATAGCTCTTCATTTACCTTCTTGTCGTATTATAAACTTTTGATGTTAGATTTGATGTATTATTGTATTGTATTACGAATAGTGATTGTTCTCAAAAAGACTTGTATTACAAAAAACAAAAAAAAATATTTGTCTTGAATTCTTGATCGGAAAACTAGAACATTATAGTGCAGCAATAATGATTAGAAATGTCATGTTAGGTTGCTTTGGCACCCTCCTAAAAGATAGCGAAATGAAAACCGTGCAACTAAAATGATAGACTTATATCTGAGCATATAGTGTGATCTTGTAGGTCTTGTGTATTCGTAGGAAATAGATGATTTTCCAACTCTCTTCCTCCTCTTGCCTAAATTATAGGATTTGTTGTTTTTGAAATATTATTAAGAATGCAATGATTAAGAAGAATTTTTATAACGCATATGAAATTGAATGTTTTCTTTTGGCTTCTAATTGAAAAAAGGAAAGTTCCTTGCCTTGGAGAAGAAAATTGCAGAGTTAGTAATGTGAATGAAAATGCTTAGTGGAATTTGTGATAGATATCAGAATAATGTTATTTCCTTGTGTAAATTTGATTTGTTGAGAATTTCAGTACGTGTATCTAGAGTAAACTTTATTTAGTGATTCATGTGTAAATCATAATTAAAACTTCCCTTAAGTATATGTTAGTGTAGTGTAAAGTACTCCCCGTGAATGTGACTAAACCAGTAATGGTGCTATGCCTTGTGTGTTGTAAGAGACCCGTACTTGCTTTGTGTGCCCATGGGATGGTGGAGTAATCAACCATGGAGGATATGTTTGCTTATGAGAGTGGGAAACCATACCTAATTATGTGATGATGCATATTTGTTCCCTTACTGAGTGCCAACCCACGGGTTGTTGATAGGTCAGTATGTGAAGGGGTAGTATTAGGAGTCACCATTCCTTGAATAGCATGAACAACGCATGAGTAATGTCGACGCGAAGCGACTTTAGCTTCCCTATCTCGAGGAAAAATATAGTTATATAATGAAACTGTATTATAGGTGTACTCGGTACTTTCCCTTGTGATGAACCGATTTATGAGGTTCATGTGTGCCAACCTAATTCCTATCCTTAATTTTGAGCATATTGATGTATTTTATTGGAGCATCTTTTGCCTTGTCTTCATGAGAGGCGTGTTATTCTCTTACATGAGTTGCCAATTGACTAGTGTTGGTAGACTTGTGGGTAGACCTTAGCCATGTATACCTCTAGCTTACGGCGAGTATCCTGAGAGGAACATCGCTATGCGGGGTGTGACCGATGCGTGCCTTATCTGCGAGGTACACTGCCATGCGGGATACGCCCATTGCATGCCCTATCCACTTGGAGTATTGCCATGCTGTGTTGAGACACGATGCGGGATGTAGTAGACATTTCCATGCGGCCTACCGATAGGTATAGGGTAGAGCCATGCCGCATGACGACATGATGCAGGGTGATGTCGAGGTGCACACTGCCATGCCATGTGGATGTGTGACTTGGCCACACCACATGATGAGCTACTATGATAGCTAGACGATTGTCCCTTCCTTCCTCATTGGTGGCTAGCTGCTAGTCACGTAGTGATGTAATGTGCACTTATGATCTTCTTTTATTATTTATTTATTTATTTATTTCCTTGTGGGCCAGCAATTTATTTTATTTTGACCTTAAAGGTTTAGCCACGATCTTGCAATCTTGTTCTTACTTGATTTGATGTTGCAATTCCAGAATTATTTTCTTGCCTTACTGTTGGAATTGACGATTATTATCTTTATTCTTCTATACTTTGGTGGCTAAACTGGTTTATCCTTATTGTTTTCGTAAGATGGTCTTGTGTTGCAATGTGAATCCCTCTCCAAGAATGTAGGAGACAGTCTTGGATGAGTGTATACGAGGAAGTAGACCTAGGGAACCTTGAGGATGGAGGTATGTGAGGCTATGAGACAGCTACGATCCACTACCTACCTATGAGTGGTGAATATCTCTTGGAGGCTAAACACCTTACGCAACAAGGGATATTCATGAGGGACTTGTATGGAAGGTAGCACCACTATGGTGTACCCTAGCACCATCAAGCCCTTGAGTGAGATGTTGGATAATTATGATCATGTTATTTGTTCTGAGAGCAGGCATAGAAATGTTGATCGTGTATGTTACCTTTAACCGAGCATTAGACATGTTCACATGTGGCCTTTATGTGTTGTGCAAACGAGTTATGTGGATGGTTATTATGTGTAATCATGGATTAAATGGTATTAACTTGTCACTATGTTATGGGACATAGTCATTGGAAAAGTTCTTATATGTCTGGAAAGTGTAAACAATTGAGTTATCTACGTTACTCCTAGTTATGGAAATGTTAACTTGGTTGTAGAAATTGATTTTTGAAGCTAGTCCTATGCGATAAATTGTTGTTAAAAGAGGTATGGGTGAAAGAATTTGATCTTGATGGCATGTTTTCTTGTCATGTTTGATAGGAGATTTTGGTAACTGTTGACTATATCTTTGTAATGCAATAAATTGGTGTATTGAAAGGAAGGAAAAATTCTCGTTTCTCTACTATGATTGTGTGTAAATTCTAGAATATTTTAAGAAGTGTATGATTTTAGATGCATTTTGTTAATGGATAATGACATGCGAAGAGGATTTATAAATAATGTTTTAATTGTTGACAAAATAGTTATTTGTGCAACTTGATAATTGTTAATTGAGTTTAAGGGCTAATATGGGTTGTATGACTTCCGCTTAGCCTTGCGACTTCCAGGAGTATGTCGGAGCCTAGGGGGGAGAATGTAATGCCCCTACCCTAGTCGGCCTTGTAAAACCCGTTTGACCTTGGTTGACTTCCTATGTGGCATTCTTGAATGGTTGGTTAACCGTGATGCAATGTTGTAGATTAGATAATATAAATAATTGTGCATACCTATTATTGTGCTTTTGCATCGATTCTTGTGTAAATGTAGTTGTTTCCTAATTCTTGTTATAAATCTCGAGCTAACGTCTTCATTGAATATGTATATATATATATGTATGTTTGCATGATTCATGGGTGTAGGAGATTGCAGGTACAACACCGCCTAGGGCGAGGTTCATCTCCTTTGGGATTCGCAGGGTTGAGTATACCTCCTTCATCCTTAGAATTCAGATTTGGTGGTCATAAAACTCTCGTCTTGCCTTAGCCATGGTCAGGTGAGCATCGTGTGTGGTCCGTAGGGTTTTCTTTTCGTTTGGGTTGCGTGTCATGTGATTGGTGGACTTTCTTGGTTTGTGTGCCATGCGTGTGGGGAATGGAGTATTTTAGCTTAAGTATTTAAATTGAAATAATGTGTTCATTTATGCATTAGTTGTTGAGGAATTAAACTAAATAGGTTTCCTTCATGAGATTAATCATTTATTAAAAAGATCGCTTTATTATGTTGTAGCGAGTTTAATTTAATAGTTAATTTTAAATAACAAATTTAAGTAGTTATGCGTTTTAAAAAAAAGAAGAAGAAAGATTTAAAGACATTTGGAAATAGAAATAAATTAATCATTTTCGCATTTTGGAAAATGAAAGGGTAAATTTTATTATTTAAAGAAAAATATTTTTAAGTTGTAAAGTTGATATAGTATAAAAGATTGATTTTGGAAATTAAATTAATCTAAATACCTTACCCTTGTCAATAGTTCGAAATATAATGTAGGCCTAAATTAATATTGAGAAATTAAAATTTAAAATTAAATAAGGGAGAAGCATATTAATTAGAAAATCAAGTTAAATTAATTTATTAGTTGAAAAGAATTATTAATTCTTTTTATTTTAAAAAAGGGGTCAAATTTGAAAATTAGAAATTAGGTCAAAGGGGAATTCTTTTTGAAAAAAAAAAAAAGAGAGAGAAAATAGATTCTTGGTGGAGTTCTTCTGGAATGGCAGGTTGGGCTCATCTTCAAACTCTTTTGGGAGTGTGATAGAGGTAGGATTCGAATGCACCTATTGTTTCCTTTTAAAATTTTGGGTGTATCTCTGAAATTTGTTCTTGAAGATTTCTTACTCGAAAACCTCCATTATTGTTGTTTAAACGTAGGATTTAGTTTTGTAAATATGGGTTGCTCTTGGATCAACTCTTTCTCAATGGATTTTGTGGATTTTAAACTGGCTAAGAAAATATTTTCCTCATAATGATGGTTTTGGTAAAATCTGGAAAATGAATGGGTCTGTGATAAAAATAAAATAAAATAAAGAAAAGGGGAGAATTTCGTTTCTTGCTTTTCTATATCTTCATTCAAAAAATTTATTGTTTATTCCAAACTATAAATCTCTCAAAAAAAATAATAAATATAAACCAAAAAAATATATATATTATTTAGGGGTTTCAGGGGGCGGAGCTGAAGCACAACACGCCCCTCCCCATGGCGTCATTCACAGCCATTTGGCTCCACACAGTGGAGGTCGGAGGGGACTGCGTCTCCCATGGAGGCCGCAACTCCTCCCGGCTCCACTGTGTGGGGGGACGAAGGGCTTGCGACCCCACGGCGGCCGCAGTACCCTGACTCCACTGTAGGTGGAGGCCGAGCATCCTACATCCTCCGTGGAGGCCGCAGACTCCTCGGTAGGGCACGGCCCGCCCTAGGGTTTCGTCGCCTAGGGTTTTGGGCCGCCCTCCCATGATATTTTATTTTTTTTATTATAATTTTTTTTATATATTAAAAAAAAAACGTGATTATGGTGTTTCCTTGGTATTAAAAAAAAGAAATACATATTATTATAAATGTATTATAAGTAATATTTTTTGTAATATAAATGTGAGTTGAGATTTATATTTTAGCAAGATATGTTTAAAAAAAAAGGATAAATATATATATATATTAAAATATATGCTAATATAGATAATATCTAATTAGCATATATTATTAATTATATATATTGATCATTGGTTTCAATATAGCAATGATTTCCATTATATTTACAATTGTTGAAATGTGGTATTTAATTTTATTCATTTAAGTTGGAAAATATTGGGACTCATGTTTAGATGCTAATGAGTAAATCGAATGGTGAAATTAGTCTTTATTTTTAAATGTATGCAAGGGAAGCTTAATTTAGCTGGGAGATGATTTTTCCCATTTCTTTATTCACTTTAATGTATTTTGTTCTTTATAGTAAAAGGGTAATTTTTGTGATGTTAGAGAAGGGACTAGAGTATTGTTGTAAAACCAACTTGTCATTAATGTTTATCTAAGGATTAAATAACCCGTTTAGATGCTTAAACCAACTTGAGATAAGACTGTATTTACCTGTTAACGCTTGTGCATGGTTTAATATTTGTGTAATTGCTATGTCTATAATAATAGCACGTCCTTGATAGGTTTGTTGGGTCCCTATCGTCTGGTTGCTTTTGTATGGTCATAGTCGGTCAAGTCTCCATTTAGGGTACCGACAGTTAAGTAATCCTCGTAATTGCTTTTGATGTACTCAGTAGAATCCGCTTCAAAAGGGATCAATTGTGTAATTCACGACCGAAGTGGTTGTTGTATATTGGTTGTGTTCACCTAAGTGACAAAGATGTAAAAGACATGTAATTTATGTATTCTTAACTATATTA
The DNA here is from genome assembly GCF_030272615.1 of Cryptomeria japonica. Lineage (NCBI taxonomy): Eukaryota > Viridiplantae > Streptophyta > Pinopsida > Cupressales > Cupressaceae > Cryptomeria > Cryptomeria japonica. The sequence continues at coordinate 398,244,672 of NC_081409.1, forward strand.
AATGCCAAAGGGGTCTTGCAGTTGAGCAGACCCAGAGATGTAGCCCTTTAGGGGTGAACTCCTAGATCATATCCATGTTATGCGATGCCTTGTCTCTTTTATTTCATACTCTAAGTTATCATGTATGGTTGCAATTTGTAAGTGTTATATGGGAATTTTATGAAGCTAATTTTCAAATGCATGAATTTAGTCATCTTGATAAATGTAGTAATTAGGGTCATAAAAGATTGTAATTATGATTATGGAAAAGTATTTGTTAATGTTAATTAAAAGAAGTAATAGTGGAAAGAATCTCGCTATGTTACCATTATTGGATTAACTTGTTATAAAACTTGTAAATTGAACGAATGTGAATGGGTAACAAAGATAGGATTAATGTCAAAATTTCTAAATTGAAATCTAATGGAGGAACCTCATATGGGAATTTACCTTTTTATCTTAGTAAATGAATATCGTCATGTTAGTTATATGTCACTATATTGGATGAATTTATTTAGTTATTTACGTTTTAATCTTAACAAATAATCCTTACCAAATTAATTTTATAATTGGGTGAGCTCAACTAACTATCCATATTATAACCGTAATAAATGAATTTCTTTATGATTAGCTAAAATTGAACTGAAGGGGAAGGATTCATTTAGTTGTTTATATCTTAATCTTAGCAAATGTATCTCTTCGTATTAACTTTATTTTAACTAAAAAGAGTGATACACATTAAGTTAGTTATATTTTAATCCTAATGGAAGAACATCACTATGTACTTATATTTTTAATCCTGAAAGAATGAATATCATCTTGCTAACTATATTTTAATTAAAGGGATGAACTCATGTGGCCCTAGTACATTTTCACCTTAATGATTTGAGCACCATCTAATTAGCATTATTTTAACTCCAATGAAAGAACTCTATGGCTACTTACATTTTATCCTCCATAAACGAACTATGACTCATTAGTTGGTTTTGCTTAAAATCAAATGAAGGAACCTCATTTTATTATTTGTAGCTTAATCCTTAATGGGTGAATCTCATCTTATTAGCTATACTTCTAATTTTAAAGGATGATATCATTTGAGAGTGGTTACCTTTAACCCAAATGAATTAATTTCGTTATATTAATCGCATTGTACCTTAATGGGTGGCCTCTTAAGTTAATTATGTTTTAAATTGTATTAAGTAAATATCCTCATGTTAGCCTCCTCTCCAATCAAAATAGAGGAATGCTTCCTAATTTCTAAAATGTCATATTATCGATCATAACATATCCATGACTTAAGCATTAACTCGTAATTAAGATATCCAGCTTATTGGATCAATTGTCGCGAGTTGAGTTAGGTGTAAGGTTATGTAATCGCGTTGGGAAACTCCTTAGGTTCATTTAGTCTTACGTTGTGTTATCTAAGCTTTAGATAACTCCAAATTATCTTAATGTTGTATCTTATCATTAACACTCTTAATTATTATTAAAAAAATAAAAAAATATTTACACTCTATTTGAGTGTTTTTAACTTAAACCCTTTGGGGTTTCCTAGTGGGGCATTACATAATAATTAGAAATAACAAATGTTAGCATCTTAAATTTTATTTATTGTGACAACATTTCATATAAGAAAATAGAAACTCTTCTAAAAATTCATATTAAAATATTTAAAAAACTAGAAATAATTATACCCTATATTTTGTTTTATAAAGATATAGCAAGTCAATCTATAAGATCTAATAAATTTCTAAGTTGTCATATACAATCCAAAAGTGCAGCCATATAGACCATCAAAAGGGCTGACCTTTTTTTCAATTTTAGACCATATAGATTGACATACTACATTTTAATAAAATCATACATTTGACCTTTTAAATTACTAGTATACTGTAAAAAAAAAAATTTAATAAATTTAATATAGTATTCTAATATGAATAGTTTAAAAGATTAAAGTTTCTAATTTCTAGAATAGTTTCTAATATGAATTTAGAAGTTTAGTTAATTTAATTTTCAACAAAGATAATTTAAATATTTTCTAATACCAATTTAAAAACTTATTTATATCACACCTTGGCGTGCAATGGGTACGCCGAACAAATGTAGAAGGTTTAGGAGGAAAATATTTATTCTACTTTTTTCTATACATTTGTGTAGTACATGTTTTCTCACTTGGTAATTGAACACCAGCCTCCTCCTCCTCAAGCACCAATTGAGAAATCAAAATTCATTGCCAAAGATAACATTGCTTACATCTCCCCATATGAAGTTGAGAATCTCAAAGATGAAAATAAGGCATTGGGGCAAATAATAAAAAGTGGGGGAGAATGTTATTTGAGGCAGAGTTGAAGGTGAAGGAAAAATCTTTAAATAATATGGCAGGAATAATTTGGCATTTTCTTAAGGTAGTTATGAATAAATTAGATGATGTTCGTAATTCATATCAAACCCTTTCCCCCACTCTTAAGCATTGTAAATTTTGTATTGTAGTTTTGAAGCCATTGAGTGATAGATGGCAGCCACAAGCTAGAATTTTGAGAGAATTGTTTATGGATGTTAAAAGCCTCACAATAGCCCCACCAGTCATCAATGCCACATGGAACATGTTAAATAGTTTAACCAAAGAATTTTAGTACATTGAGGGTAAGGAGTTGGTTGTCAAAGAAAAGATAGATTCATTTTCAAAGACCTCCAACATTGGACAATTTTAAAAATTTTGGATGAAAATAAGGAGGTTAAGGTCCTTGATGTATGCCAAAGGGATTTTGAAAAGGCAATCCAAGTGGACATAAAATAAAATTGATTGAGGGGATCGACCCTAAATATATACATACCATTTGATTATTGATAAATTCATTGTGACTTCCTCTTTATATGGAAAATTTATTGCTGGTGTAAAGAATATAGTTGACAACAAATGCATGAAAACTCATGGAAAAGTACAAGAGCTTCAGACATTCAAGTCGCCAACTAGTTTTCAAATTGCACAATGGCATTAGAAACATTGTACTCTTAAGGAGGAGTAAATAGGGAAACACCATGCTTGGAGGGATACACTTTGCTTCAAGCATAATTAAACTACATGATAGGAACCTTGTCAGATCAACAAATCACGAGTATCTCATGAAGATTTAGAGCAGTTGGTTATGAACTAGAAACACAAATGTTTTGGTCATACAGTTTAGTGCCTTGGCTCTCTCACAAGGCTTATTTTAAGTTGTTTATTTCTTCCCTTTTCAATCTATGCATTTTCCACATCACCAATAGCCACATGGTCTTCAACAACAATTTTTGTCTCCACATGAAGTGGCCATCCAAGTAGTTAATGATGCAGCACCTCAACAAGCTCCCACTTTTCAATCCAAGTCAGACAAGCCAACAAAGGACTTCTCCAATAAGATGGCGGTTATATTTGCATTTCCTCTCTTTTATACAAATATTTTTTGTTTGAACATGTACATGTATAGATGCTTTTAGCATATCCGATTGTAAAGCAATCAAATTTTGACACATGTGCAATGGCTTGAAGCTTGTTTTGCTCCTTCATTTTATATAAGAAGGAATTCAAGGCCATTTGCAAAGGGTTCTGAAAATTTTCTTGGGTGTATAGGTTCTAAATTTTTGGCAATAGAAGATAGTTATAGAGTTCGTTGTATTGCAAATAATTGTATACACAATTGATTAGAATGAAATGAATACAAACAATTTCAGATTGTCCCCTATTTTTTGTCTTCATTATATGAATTGATGTACTTAGAGTTTATCAATTTGTCTTTATAGTTAATTGTGGATGTATGATATGAATTACCGGTTTCTTTCAAAGAAAGAATTAAATTTGGTGATAATGTTGCAGTAAGGTTAACATACTTTGAAGTGATCCTTAAGAAGAATTTGGAATTGTTGTAGGGATATTTGTGCAAGGCATATGTATTAGATGATTAAATTGTGAATGCTTAATGCAATTCTTAAGAATTGAACTATTTGTGTTGGACTTTGTTACCCTTAGGAATAGGAACTGATCATTGTTCTCTTAATTGTTTTCATAATTAGCACAATCAAATAATCTTTTAATTTTCATTCCTTAGGAGTAGTTCTAGTTTAGATCTCATTCCCAATTGGTGAATTGATAGTGTTAAACCAACAGGTATAGTTATATTCCACCTAATGGATAATCTTTACTTGGTATATTTTCATTGGGATGCATCTTCTTAGTTCACAATACTAAAATTTAAGGCATTATAGATCATAACTATTGTAGGTATACCGGCCTAGGTCTTGTAGAGCCTGAAGAGTAGGAGATCCTTCAAAATTTATGTTGAGATCTTGTTCATTGGCCACCGATCTAAAGATTTATAGATTGAATTGAACAAATTCATAGGAATTCTTTAGACAATCAATTGGAAACAACTCATTGGTACATGAGGTCAATTGGTAGGCCGTTTATCAAATGATTTGGTTTGTGCAACAAAGGTCTTAATGGAGAAGTGATAGCTTCACATGCTCTATGCATCAACTTACAAGGATCCAAACATGAGTGAATCAAAATATTTGAATTAGGAAGATAATCAGGAACCATTACAAATAGGAGAGAGGGGAATATATAGATAAAGAAAAGGGTGCAATAGAGGAGGGGAGAATGAGTTGGGGGGGGAGAGTGAGAGAGGGGTAAATAGTTAGAGATAGGAGATCAAGATGGAGATAGATATGGAATAAGGTGAGTGATTTAAAGAGGAGAGGGAGAGATAAACAATGAGAGAGGAGAGAGGGATAGATAGAGATGGGAGAGATAAATATATAAAGAGAGAGAAGGGAACATAGAAAGATAAAGATAGAGATTTGAAATGATATATAGAGAGGTAGAGAGGGGAGATTTTGACATGTATTACTAATATTTATTATCATATAATATTAATATATGATTAGATATTTATATAATACAATTACATATGAATTTAGAATCTTATCAAAATAAATATAATTGTTTTTAACTTTTATGATATTTTTAATAAGATTGTCTTGAATTTTTTTAATATTAATTTAGAAACTTATTTGGATTGTAACTTTAAATATTTTTTTCATATATAATATATATGATTGATAAAACCAATAAATAACTTCAAATATAAAAAAACAATAATTAAATATTTTTATAAAAAAATTTTTTTGACAATTTATATTATTTGTTAAAATGTCAAATTGTGTACCATAACAATAAAAGGATGATTTAGAGTTAGAGTTAGATCACACTACTCTAATGACACCACATATATATTTCTATATTTTTCAAAAACTATACTGGCATCCCTTATATCTTCATACATCATGAGGACAATAGTTAAGAAGAATTAGGTTATCTAAAAGAAAAACCATTGAAAAAAAATTCATTAAATAAAATTAAATAAATAAATAAATAAAACACATGGAAATAGGAATATTAGCTATATTAAAATAATCTATGGTTCTATATAAGGGCTAAAAAAGGATTGTAATATCTTTTGGCTTTTGCTTTATAATGAGATCCTATGGAAATTTTGGATTATTAGGAACAAAGATAAGTTTCAAGATAGGTGTAGGCTACTTACTAAGTCTCATAGAAGACGCATCCATTATAATGTTGCTATGCAAGTAACTATATCTATGAGGATGTCTACAGAGAAGTTTGAAAGGTTTCTTCAAGATGGAAATCCTAGAGTCTATATTTTTTAGATATCACATGGATATACATGGTCACACTACACTAAAGAATGAACTCCCTTTGTGAGAGCACTGGAGACTTTCTTGAAGGAACTCCATGATGGAAAGAAACTAGACATTAGATAAGAAGATATGCAACATGTGGTGGCCAAGGGAAACAAGGAAGAGTTAGGAGGACCACCACTAGTGGTTGATTTGGATAAGTGGGACAAGAGCATAAACAGATGGGAGGGCCTATGGGATGGACAACTTGGATGGAGAATCAACTAGAAAAATTTAGAGAAAGTGTAAACAACCCATGTCTGATAGTTTACAGTAGCTTTTTTGTATAGCTAACACAAAACCTATACATTTTTGTAAAATTTTGTAAAAAATGTACTCCATGGATACAATTATGTAGTAAGCATATATCCTAGCAAGTCTGATAGATAGCCCCAACATTGCCTATTAAAGCTTTGATAGATAATGTATATTATTTACCTCTTATATTTAATATAGAAAAAATAACAAACAAAATTTAATTAATTTTTTTAAGAAATATACTCATCGTGACAAACCTAAATTCAAAGTAAATATGCCTTAATCATAATATAAAACCCAATTTGTATTTCAATTATAAGCCAAATTGAATGAAGGCCCATAATCTCCACTGAAATATACAATAGGATAAAGAACCATGATTAAGCAACTATTGATGATATAATATATTAGTAATTAAATAAAATATATTTTTGATTAAGGATAAATAAGTTTTGAGGGGACCTAAAACCCCTTACAACAAGTTTTGAAGGGACCTGAAACCCTCAGATTTTACAAGGATCTAGAACCCAATTAATAAAATATGTTAAGTTAAAGTAATAATAATAATAATAATAATAATAATAATAATAATAATAATAGTAATAATAATAATAATTGTAGATGTATAAAAATGACCATATTCCTAAATGAATATTTTATGTTCATTTCTATGTTTAATTAAATCCAATTTAATTAAATTATCCACATTCCTCTATTTAATTAAGTAAATTACTCAATTAAATTCACTATACCATTTAATGGGATAATTCATTTTATTCAATTAAAGCCCCTATCCACTTTTTAATTAAATTCAAATTTAATTAAAATAGTTATCCTAAATTAAATAAATCTAATTTATTTAATTACAACCAAATTAAAATAAAGCAATTTATTTTAATAAAACCTATTTTCCCTCACCCACTTGCAAAATCCTACACCTCCCACTTGCATCCTAAATCCTATTCCTAATTCTTCTAGAATTCTTCTAAACCTAATCAATTAACCCAAAACCCATCCATTATCCCTTTCCCCTAAATTTGAGGAGGTCACTTCTCAAATTTGGAGTAAAGTCTTCAAAATGCATTAAAGCCTTTATCCATTCAACAAGCTAACTATATACGAATGGCATCTCTAGCCCATCCTTTGCCCATACCTTGCAGCCTGTATATGATTGCCAAATGACTATATCTATGTCATCCAAGACCTACCTCCAATGCTCCAGTTTGCCCAGCTTACGTTGGACAACTAGACCCCTGTAACCATAAGCATATGCCCGCCTAGCAGGCATGTCCCTATCTACCAGTGGTCTCGCTGTTGGAATATGCTCCCAGCACCATACCTATAAGAGTGTCACGCCAGCTGACAAACTATCGTAACCCAGATATACCACCTCATGCAGATGCCTGTACAGGTGGGCTAACATAGATGACCCCCAAGCAAACCTGCGGCCATGGGTCACCATCTCCTCCAAAACCAATCCCCAACCCACAGAGAATTCCTTTGACCTACGATCAGGACAAAGGAATCCACCAATAAACCCTGCTAGTACTGACAGGAGGGGGGCATAATCTAAATCCAGGAACTCCTACCATGGGATCTCATACCCACATACCGTCTCATCATGGAAAATGCGCCGCACTACCTCTGTACCACCCTCCTTTGTCTGCTCATAGGGAAATAAATCACCTGCTACTGGAATCTGTAAGATCCTATAGCAGTCCTCTGGTGTGACTGTCATCTCGCCCGTAGCAAAGTGAAAGGTGTTCGTGTCCCTATGCCACCTCTCAGCAAGCGCTGTCAGTAGACCCCTGTTCACAGTGAACCGCGACATGTCTAGCAAGGATGATAGGCCACATCTGTCAATAACATCTAGGTCAGCCTGTGCCAACCGTGGTATCAGTACCCAAGGTCTAGGAAACTGCTCCCACGACTGCAACACTCCCAATCGCTCCTGTCAAAAGAAAAACAAGTTTAATATCAGTTTCCACATCAAACCCAAGATATCAGAATTAAAATCACATCAAAAACATGAAACAATTTGCTCATCTACATCAAGTTCGACGTCATATCATTCCATATCAACTTGTAAAACAACTCAAGTTATCAAAAACCATATCAAAACTCTTAAAACAACTCAAGTCTCCACATCACATAAACTTGTAAAACAAATCAAGTTTCCCACCCATATCAGCTTGTAAAACAACTCAAGTTTCCAACACATATCAGCTTGAAAAACAAATCAAGTTTCCAACCCATATCAGCTTGTAACACAAATCAGGCTCCACACAATGAACTTGAAACACATTGCAAAAACAAATCATGCTTCGATCAAAACAACACATTCATATCTATATCAATAACTTGAAACAAATCACAACTTAAATCAAGTTATATCAACACTCATATTGGACACATTTTCAAGAAAAACATGATCAAAAAAACCAAACACGTAACAAAAATCCATCCCCCAGGTGAAATAACCTTATCCTATGTAATTTTTCACCTTCAAAAAATTACTAACTCTGACAAATCCCCCTCCATGCGCTACAAAAACTTGGTTGTGCGCTAAAATGCACCTATGCGCTATGCTATTTTCTCCACGCGCTATTGTGTCTCCCTTATGCGCTATTCTTTTTCCTCTATGCGCCACCCAACCTACCCTAGGCGCTAAAATTGAACTATGCGCTAACCTATCCCATGTCAGCGCTACCTTTTTGACCCTATGCGCTAGGTCTAACCTACGCGCTAAATCCCCCCACCCATGTGACCTCCTGCGTACCCTATGCGCTAGGTTGAACCTATGCGCTACCCTTTTAGACTGACACGCTAGCATATATTCACCATGCACTACTTTCGGATCATGTGCTACCCTACAACTTTCATGCGCTACCATATTAAATTTTGGACTCTACCCTAGATTTATACCCTATGTGCTACCTAATTTATCACATGCGCTAAACTATGCTCTCTATGCACTAAACCGTTAAACTGAATTTTAAAAATGAAAAACGGACCAAAAACAATCAAATAAAAAATAAAAAATGGGTCAAAAGCATTGACTTACTGGTGGTCCATATGCGGCAGGTCTCCGATACCTCCGAACGCGCTCAAAATGATGCTTGGAATAAGGAATGGGCATTTTGACTTCTCTCCAAAATCTCTTTCTCAAAAGTCAACAATGCATAAATGAATCAAATCAAAGCACTTTTCCCTTTTTTATAGGAGAAAAATGAAATTAGGGTTAGAGAAATGGGCATGTAATTTTCTCGCAATCTCCCTCATACCCTAAAGCACATCAATTATCGGGAGATGAATCAATTTAAACGTTTCACCTAACCAAAATCATACACACCAAACGCAAATCATCATATCAAATCAAAATTTTCAAAATATTGATTCATCCCCCGAGGGGGCATCACCATAAATTATCGAATCTGGGGCATCACACATCAAATCTGGGGCACGACTTAAAAATCATAAAAATCATAAAAATGACATCGATCATAAAATCACGACGCACCATTTTCTTTGAAATAACATGTGCACACACATCACTTCAAAAAGGGGCAAAATGTAGACGTATAAAAATGACCATATTCCTAAATGAATATTTTATGTTCATTTCTATGTTTAATTAAATCCAATTTAATTAAATTATCCACATTCCTCTATTTAATTAAGTAAATTACTCAATTAAATTCACTATACCATTTAATGGGATAATTCATTTTATTCAATTAAAGCCCCTATCCACTTTTTAATTAAATTCAAATTTAATTAAAATAGTTATCCTAAATTAAATAAATCTAATTTATTTAATTACAACCAAATTAAAATAAAGCAATTTATTTTAATAAAACCTATTTTCCCTCACCCACTTGCAAAATCCTACACCTCCCACTTGCATCCTAAATCCTATTCCTAATTCTTCTATAATTCTTCTAAACCTAATCAATTAACCCAAAACCCATCCATTATCCCTTTCCCCTAAATTTGAGGAGGTCACTTCTCAAATTTGGAGTAAAGTCTTCAAAATGCATTAAAGCCTTTATCCCCCCCCAAATTTGGAAGGACTCTTACAAAGTTATCCACAAAGTCTTCATAACCATTAATGGTTAACTCAAACCCTCTTACATGGTTAAAGAATTTCCATAAACTCAACCTCCATCTAACCCAAGGGTCTCATCAAGTATTTATTGCTTTGACCATGGTTATCCTTAAACCTTTGCACAAGAGTTTATCCTTTGGGTAAAAGCTTTATCCAATGGATAACCTTAACCTAACCTTAACCCTTAACCCCTAGGGTAACCATGAGGTCTTCTCAAGCATTTAATGCTTCTTACACCTCCTCTCAACCAACCTTATGTTGACAATTGTCACCATTTCATTGGTGCCAATTACAAACATGGATCCCCAGCTTTCAAACTTGGCCCTTGATTAAACCTTTCAATCCTAGCCATCCATTGCCCTATTTTTGCTATAAATAGAGCTCTCATTCCTCCATTTAAAATAATCCAAGACTTTAGCATCTCACTTATACTCAAATCCATTCAAGATTTCATATTTTATATGCTCCTCATTTAGCTTCTTTTTTAAATCAAGAATTAATCTAAATATGCTAATTTAGAGTATGTTCCTTATCATATAGCTTAAATTATGAACTAATATAGTATGCTAGGATGGTTTTTGTTTACTAACCTTGTCATCTTATAGTTTAGCTTATTGAATTTGTAGCATCATGCGTAGTTTAGGATGCATCTCATATTAAATCAACAAAAAGCATCCCTCGCTCTTGCATTTGCCATCCCTAAACCATTTTGCTCAGTGATCTGAGAGCAAAAATATTGGTTTGAGGGACCCTGCAAGATAGAGAACCATGGAACCATCCTTGGGAAGCTGAGTTATACCTCATAACTCCATAGCTTGCACCAAGAAGTCCTGTGGGTGTGTGAGCAAGGCTCCATAGAGCTCCGTTTTTGACATTTCGAGTTCTATCATCTCGCTTTTCCCGCATACAATAATAATAATAATAATAATAATAATTTTATATAACTGAAGATTTTCTTTTTCTGGTTCTTTTATGTCGGTATGCTTCTCGAACCAGATTTTGTATCGTATTACTATATTAATATATATGTGGCTCGCCACTTTGCTTTTTAAAAAAATTATTAAAATATTTTATAATAATGATTTTTTATTTTTTATTTTATTGAATAGTTAATTGTAAAAAAATTACTTTTAATAATTTTTTAGTGTTATTATTATTATATATTGGAATTCATTTTTTTTTATTTTGTTTTGTTTGTTTGATGAAAGATGGTAGTTTTAAAATTTTATTTAAAAATATTTTAATTTTTTTTATTTGAAGTCTTAATATTCCTCTGATGATGAGAAATTTGGGGGTATTTTGCCCAATAAGCGTATCCAAGAGGATTTTTCTTCTTCCATTCATAATAATGACTTGGTGGATTGTAAAACCTTGAATAGTCCATTTACTTGGACTAATAGGAGAAACGATTTCTTGCAGATTGTTGAAAGACTTGATCATTTTTTGGTTTCTGCCAATTGGATTTCCTTTGATGTGGATGTTGTGGCCTCGGTTTTGCCTTATGCTGGTTCTGATCATTTTTCGGTTGTCTTATCTATCATGGATGACAAAGCTCCAGGTCATTCTTCTTTTAAGTTTGAACCAATGTGGTTTCGAGATCCATCTTTTCTTATTCTTGTACAATCTTGGTGGTCCTTGGCTCCCTTTGTTAATGGAACTAGGATGTTTAGGTTTGTCAAAAAACTCTCTTATCTTAAGCAAGAAATTAAGAAATAGAATATATTGCATTTTGAAAATATTTTCTTTGAGAAGCTTAAGATCTAGGAAGAGATTGAAGTTCTTAATAATATGGTTATGAACTGTGGTATGGATTCTGCTACTTTTTCAAAGGCATAAAATTTTAAACTCTCAACTAGAAGAGATTCTCTCTAGGGAAGATATCTATTGGCGTCAGAAATCTAGATATCTATGGTTGTGTGAGGGTGATAGGAATACTAAATTCTTCCATTCCTCAGCTAAGATGAAAAGGCAACGTTATAGGATCTCTTGTATTCAAAACCCTGATGGAGCTGTTATTTCAGAAGAGTCTGAGATTGTTGTTGAGGTTGTCTAGTTTTTCAAGTCTTTGCTATCTGAGGAGACATCTGCTTTTAATGATAGTTTTTCTTCTACTATTCCCAAGCTTATTTCTGATGAGGATAATGTAATGCTAATGGCACCTTTCTCTATTCAAGAAGTGAAGGAGGTTGTTTTTTCAATGTCACCCGTTAAGGCTCCTGGTCTCAATAGTTTTACTGCTCTTCTTTCAAAAATGTTGGTCTTTCCTTAGGGAGGGCCTCTATCTTGTTTTAGAAGAGGCTAGGTGCAATAGGTCTATTTTGAATGAACTCAATTCAACTTTAATTGCTCTCATCCCAAAAATAGAGAACCCGAAATCTTTTATGGATTTCTGCCCAATTGCTTTATGTAATACCTTATACAAAATTATTACTAAGCCCATTTCTTTAAGGCTCGCCAAGCTCATTCCTAAGATTGTCTCAGGTGAACAGGGGGGTTTTGTCCCTAGTAGGGAAATGGCAGAAGGGGCCATTGTGGCCCATGAGATTCTACATTCTATCTCTCAGCTGTCTATTTTGGATATGATTCTAAAGTTGGATATAATGAAGGCTTATGATAGGGTAAGTTGGCAGGCGCTCTTGTGTGTGCTTAAGAAATTTGGGTTTGGGATTAAATGGGTCAAATGGATACAGGCATGTATTAGCATGAACAGGTTCTCAGTGATTTTGAATGGTTCTCCATGTGGTTTCTTTGCTTCATCTAGAGGGCTCGGGAAAGGGGATCTATTGTCTCCTTTTCTATTTATTATTCTAGCTAAAGTTCTTAGTAGAGCCATCTTAGGAGCTAGGGATAGCAGCATCTGGAAGGGGATTTATATTCCTCATATGGCTACTAGTCATACTCATTATTTGTTTGCAGATGACACATTATTGTTTGGTAAAGTTACTATGGGAGAAGCCAAGGTCATTAATAGGATCATTGTGGACTACTCTTTATTCTCTGGTTAGAAGGTTAATCGGGCCAAATCTAAAATTTTCTTTCTTAATGTTTCCCCTTTGGTGTAGTCCAAGTTGACTCATTTTTGGGGTTTCTCTATTGGCCAGTTCCCTTGTAAGTATTTAGGTATTCCATTTTTTACTGGTTCAGAGAAGCATAATTTTTGGGAATGGATTTCGGGGGCCATTTCTTCAAGAATACTTTCTTGGTCTCATAAGTGGTTATCTTTTTCTGGAAAAATTGTGCTTATTAAAGTTCTTTTAAATGTGGTTCCCATCTATCTGTTATCTATTTTGAAGGCTCCTAAGAAAGCTAGGGTTTCTCTGCATTCAGTATTAAGGTATTTTATATAGAATGACAATGTTAATAAGAAAGGTAGGATCCCTCTGCTGGCATGGGATAGGGTTTGTGCTCCGAAAGATAAAGGGGATGCAGGAGTTAAGGATCTTGGTAAGCAGAATTTGGCTCTTGGTGCTAAGTTGGTTTGGAAGCTATATAAACAACCCTCTTCCAAGTGGGCATCTATTTTGTCTACAAAATATTTGAAAAACTGTTCTAAGGAGGCCATTTTTACTGCTTCTTTGCTCCTTAAAGGATCTGTAATCTGGAATTTCATGGTTGAGTGCAGATCTGTCATTTTTCTAGGGTTGTCCTGGCTTATCCATAATGGTTGAAAGGCTATAGTTTAGGAGGAATGTTGGAATGGTTTCCCTATACTTTCTAGCCTTAGGGATTGGTCGCCTCTTATGTCTTCCATCAAATCTTCTTGGGGTATATTTGTGGCTAATTATTTTTTTGTGGACTCCTCGGGCCTCTTACCTGTGGCTAGATGGAAATCAATTGATTCTCTTCCAGTGGACCAAGAAATTAAGTCTGCTTTTATGGATAAGCTAAAGAAACGGCCATTGCTGTTTTCAGAGGAGGAAGACGAGCTTATTTGGACCTATTCAAAATCAGGGGAATATTCGGTTAAAGAAGGGTATAATTATTTGTCTACAGGTGTTAAGGGGGAGGATTTGCCATATAAATTATTTTGGCATGTTGCCTATCTTCCGAAAGCAGGGGCTTTTGCTTGATTGGTCATGCAGGATAGGATTCTAACTGGCATGAGATTGGATAGGCTTGGCATTACTGTTGTCTTTCCTTGTGTTATGTGCAGAGGGTATCTTGAATCAGTCGATCATCTCTTTCTTCATTTCCCCTTTGCTTCTCATTGTTGGTACTGGCTATCTAATAAGTTAAATTGGAGTTTTTCTCTAGGCATTGACCTTAGGTCTCATTTCATGAGCTGGCCTTTGTTATATCCATCTTCATTCTATGCTTGTCTTTGGATAATGGCTCCTTTTGTTCTGATCTGGAAGATTTGGCTTGAGAGGAATAACAAGATTTTTAGGAAACACTCTTCCACTTTGCAAGATGTGCTCTTCTATATTGAAAAATCAATCTCTAAGACTGTCTTGGCCTTCATTTACAAGGGCATTAGTCTGCACAATACTTTTACACCATGGGACAATTGGATTACCAAGCATTGGCCATCTTTACAGTTGCTCCCTTTGGTTGGGGCCATTTCTAAAATAAGGTCTTCATTAATGAATAGAAAAGAGGTGGTATGGCTACCTCCCTCAGATTCTAAGTACAAATTGAACTTTGATGGAGCATCCTGTGGTAACCCTAGGAAATCTGCCATTGGTATTGTGGATTCTGATAATAGGGCTTGTATTATTAAAGCACAATGTCAATGTATTGCTAGCAGGACTAATAATGTGGTCGAGCTTCATACTCTTTCTACTGGGCTTGATTTTCTCCTTTCATTGCACCTGTTGGATGTCGTTATAGAAGGCGACTCTCAGGTTGTTTTTTATATGGTCACTAATCGCTCCTCGCATTCTTGGCATCTCAAATATTGGTTGGATAAGATACTTGCTCAGGTTGAGTTTTTTAATTCCTTCTCTATAGTCCATTGCTATAGGGAAGCTAACAAGGTGGCGGACTTCTTGGCCAATAAAGCATTAGATGAAGATATCCACTCTTTGGTTGATGTGGATTCCAGTGTTTTACCCCCTCATCCAGTTTAATCGATCCTAACCTATTGGCTGAGTCACGACCTTGTATCTTGTTGGTGATTATATTTAGGTATGCAATTTAATGTGGTAGTGTTGGTGGCCTTCTTGGTCTTTCCTATCTCCTCATTAAGTTTGCATTATTGTTTGTAATTCCAGCTAGGGTATGGGTTGGGGCTTTTGTTTTAATAGGTTGGGATTTTTTTTGGGTTCGGGGGTGCCTTGTAATCTCGCTTTTCACAGTATCATATGCCTATTGCCTGGGTCTTTTTGTTTGTTCGAAGTATGATTTCTTATACAGCTTACATGCAGTTTTAATCATGATTATCTTTGAAGCTTTGTACTTACTATCTGGGTGGCTCGCTTGAAGTTTTAATGATTATTTCATTACTTCCTTTGTGGTGGCAGGC
This sequence comes from Cryptomeria japonica, assembly GCF_030272615.1. NCBI lineage: Eukaryota > Viridiplantae > Streptophyta > Pinopsida > Cupressales > Cupressaceae > Cryptomeria > Cryptomeria japonica. Next base: position 398,260,217 of record NC_081409.1, read on the forward strand.
TTGGAATTACTTCTTTTGCATTTGGGGGATCTCATTCATGTGACAATCTTGTATTATTATTTGTTATGATTATGTGTATTTATGGTCATGCTTTTTGAGAAGAAGTTCTCATCATTCTTCTTGAGGTGGTGGTCTATGGTTGTTTCTTCACACGTTTGTCATGGGCTTGCTTGTGCTGATTTATCTGTTGCATCCTTTGGTGGCTGAGCTTGTTCTTCTATGATGGCATTTTTTGTCTTTATAATCTCGATTTCTCTTTGTTTTTGCATTCTCTCTTTTATGGAGTCTATGGGATATAGAGTATTGATGCCTATTAAGCAACATGACTTCCAGGACTCTCATGATTTTGATGATGAAAAGCTTGGCCGTCTGTTTCAAATTCTTTCTCTAGATTTCTCTCTGGCTTTTTCGCAAGGTTTTGGGCAAACGATGGCTAGTGGAAAATGCAAGTTGTTTTATTGCTAAGGTTGCATCTCATTTTTTCACTATCTTTATGGACTTGCTCTTGGATTCTTCTATGGTCAGGGCACTTTTTGATGCATACTTCCATCCCTATTTCTATTATTCTGCTGATTTGGATAATGCATTGTCTCTCTATCATTTTGAATTTGGCAATTTTGCTTATGGTGGTTTCCTACCTCGTTCTCATTTACTATCTTCTAGCTAGCATGGGGAACTTCTTTCAATTATAATAAATGGCTTGATTTATAACCTTTATGATGATACTATCTTTGCCTTAGTAGCTTTGTTAGATCATGTCTCGCTAGATGTTTTGGCTGCAGTTGTCAATATATTTTTAGGTATTCACTTTCTTCTAGACTCAATGAAAGCGGAAATGTCTTCTCCAACTTCAGTTTTGCCTCTTCAAATGGTGCTTCCTGCAACTCTCAATAATGATGGCATCCCCCCTTCTTCTCCTCTGTTGGAAATCACTAGTTCTTGGTTTCTGCATTCTTAATGTAATTCTCTCATTCAGAGAAATTTTGTACACATTCTAGGGGGCTAGGTTTTTTGTTGCCCATTATGGCGATTGTGTAATCTTTGGGTTGGCCTCTTATCTAGTTTTATTATGTATGAGCAAGACCGGAGGTTTTCTTTACCTAGTTCTTTCCTACCGGTTCTCTTTGAACCAGGCTGTAAAAATTATAAAAATTAATAAAATTTAGTGGTTCTCCACTTTTATCAAATAATAATAATAATAATAATAATAATAATAATAATAATAATAATAAATAAATAAATAAATAACATGTGAAATATACCTAAATTATTTTAGCTAAAACACAAACTTATACTAATGTTTTATAAACTATGAAACAAAAAATCTATTAATTTTGTGTTATGGTTAAGTAAAATTAAGAATATTAAATATTTCAAAGAGATACCATGTCCAAATCAACAAAGGAGACAAGCATGCAATATAAAACATGATAGGAAAAATAAAAAGAACAATAAAAATTTGAGAATAATCACCATTTCAAAAAGAATTTAAAAAAACTTCCTTTCTACAAAACACAAACTTACTCTAATGTTCAATAAGAAAAACAAAAACCCTAAGTAACATCTTTTCACCATTAACCACCAAAACCACAAACCCCAATGCAGTAAGAAGATAAAATATTTTAAAAGAAATTATTGCACACGCAAAGAAATCCTTCACCAAATCACATATAATAGAAGAGAGTGATAATGCTTTTGGGGAGCTTCTCTCCATTGACCTGGTGATGACATCCAAAAGAAGACTCATTTATGCCAGAATCTGTGTAGGGGTTGGCCCTGATACGGATATGCCAGAGGAGATAGAGATATGTTCAAAACTTGGCAAATGGATGCAAAAAACCATTTACGAATCTATTCCCTTTGCCTATTTTCACTGTAAGAGAGTTGGGCACTGGGCTAAAAAATGCCCAAACAAAGAATCCAAACGTCAAACCCAAACCAGGGTTTGGAAAAAGGTGGAAATGAACCCAGATAATAATATAGAAAAATATTTGAAAGATTTTCCTTCTGATGGTTCGGATCAGGAGAAACAATCCCAGATTAGAAGAAACAAGGAGGAATTAGCCAGGGAATCAGGAAATGAAATGGTGGATGGAGTGCAAGATAAGATTTCCCAGCAGGAAAATGAGCAGGAGAAAAGTGGAAGGGATTCTAATGATGGAGAGAAGAACTCACAATGAAACTACCTAAATAACCAAAAGGACACGATAGATCAAAATTTATTGTTGAGAGTGAGAAGTGGGAAACTAGTCAGATGGATAAGGGAGACAGTCAAACCAATGACAATAAGGAGGAGGGAGATGTTCCTAACTCAGAAGAAATTTCTTCTAGGTTAGAAAATGGAGTAAGTTGGTTTCAAGATGTTCAACATGATAATATCCTAGAGCAAGGGCTCTTGGAGATATCTCTAGCTTCTCTAGCCCAAGTCAAGCTGACTTTCTTGGAGGAAAATGCTCCAAATTGGGGAAATGAAGAAGACATAAAAAAGGCTCTGAGAAAGAGTGGGATAAAACAAGAGGAAGAAGAAATATCGAAGGATAAAAGAAAGGGCAAGAACAAAAAAAAACAATAATAATTATAACAACCATCTGACTACCAGAAACACAAGAAGTAGACTAGGGGATGTGGGGGCTCAGCACACATCACCTGGAAGATATTCAAATGCAAAGAAGAGGACCATGGAAACCGGCAAGAATCTAGCGGATGGTACTCAAAGAACCATCTTTGAAGCAGGTATTTCCAAAAAATCATGAAGATTGAATAATCCTCATAAACAAGATTTAGTAAAAAGTATGAGTAGAGACAAAAACCTGGATATTATTTTGATTTAGGAAATCAAAATGTCTAGGGAGAAGGTTGAATGTCTGAAAATGTTGAATAATGGGGGAGTTAGTGGTGGTAGTTTTGAAGGGGCATCTGGGGGTATAGCTACTTTTTGGAATAATAATAATGTTAAGGGAGAGATGTTGATTCAAGATAACAACTTGGTTTGTATTAGATTTAAGCATTTGAAAGATGGTACTTCATGGGTCTTGACTAATGTGTATGCCCCTAACACCAAAGCTGGTAGAAATATTTTCAAGAGAAATCTATCCTCGCTCAGAAGCAAGTTTGCAGAAGATAGTTGGATTATCATGGGGGATTTCAATACCCCTCTGAGAGAATATGAGAAGAAGGGAGGGAGCCAAACCAATCTAGACAGCAGATTGGACTTGATGGAGTTCGTTATTAACCATGCTCTCCATGACCTAGACTTGCAAGGGGTTAAATACACTTGGACCAACAAAAGGAGTGGTGAAGACTTAATTCAGGTCAGGCTTGATAGAGCTTTAATCTCTCATGACTGGTTTAATTCCTACTTTTGTTCTTTATCTTCTCATATCAGGGTCAGGTCGGATCATTATCCCATATATTTTACTGCTGATCCCAAGCAAGGAAGGAGGCATTTCCCTTATAGATTTGAAAGAATGTGGATCAAACACCCGGACCTTGAAAGCAAAATCAAGGATTGGTGGCAGGTTAGAGTTGAAGAAAATGCTATGTATAAGGTGGTCAAAAAGTTGAAGTTTGTGAAAGACAATGTTAAAAGATGGAATAAGGACTCCTTTGGGAACATTTTTGTCTCCAAAGGTGCCATTCTCTTAGATCTGAAAGATATCCAAGATGAGATTCAAAATAATGGCTACAACAATGTCTCTAGAGAGGCTGAAGATGAGATTCTTATGAAATATCATGACATCATAGCCAAAGAAGAAACTTTCTGGAAACAAAGGTCAAGAAATATCTGGCTAAAGGAGGGGGATAGAAACACCAAATACTTTCACATATCCACTTTGAAACACAAGGCTATCAACAGGATTTCTCAGCTTAAAGTCAATGGTAGAAATATTGATGATGAAGATTCTATGAGGAAGACTGCCCTGGAGTTCTTCTCCAATCTTTTGACTAAGGATCAAATTCTGGAGCTTCAAGCTCAAAGGGACCTTATGGAATGCATCCCTTCTATCTTGGATGTTGATCAAAACTCCTATCTTACTGCTATCCCAACTAGTGATGAGATTTTGAAAGCTGTCAACTCTTTTGAAGGTAATAAGGCCCCGGGCTCGGATGGTTTCCCTATGTTCTTTTTTCAAATGTATTGGCATATTGTTGGAAGGGATGTTTCCAGTGCTGTGAAAGAATTCTTTGGTGCTAGGAGAATTTTGAAAGAATTGAATGGTACTTTCATTGCTCTTATTCCCAAGAAGATGGGAGCTGACTCCATGGATCTTTTTAGACCTATCAGCCTCCGCAATTCTTTGTACAAGATTGTCTCTAAAGTCTTGACCTCTAGAATTCTGACTTTGCTCCCCTCTATCATATCTCCCCAGCAAAGTGGTTTTGTCCCTGGGAGACAAATTTTGGAGTCGATAATCATGGTCCATGAGAACATTCATTCTCTTTCTAGGGCTGAAAAAGAAGGTTTCTTTCTGAAACTTGACTTATCTAAAGCCTATGATAGAATTGACTGGGGCTTTATGCAGACTATTCTTTCTGCCTTTGGATTTGGTTCTAGAAGCATCAGTCTAATTATGCAGCTGGTTTCCTCTGGTTCTTTTTATGTGTTGGTCAATGGGTCCCCTTCTCCCTTTTTCAAGTCCCCCAGGGGTCTCAGACAGGGGCACCCTCTCTCCCCTGTTCTTTTCATAATCATGGCGGAATGCTTGGGCAGATTTATTGGAAAACTAGTTGAGAAGGGAGAGTTTAGAGGGCTTAAACCTTTATCTGCTGACCAAGTTTATTCTCATCAGAAATTTGTGGATGACTCAATTATTATGGGGAATTCTTCTGTGAAAGATTCTAGAATCTTAAAGAAAGCTTTGGACGGATATGGGATTGCTACTAGTCAACTGATTAACTAGTCTAAAAGTTTTGTTTATTTCATAAACACTCTAGAGAGAAGAAAGACAAAGATTAGTAACATTTTGGGTAGCCAAATTAGGAATCTCCCTGCCACCTATCTTGGGCTCCCTTTATGCCAGGTGCCTCCTTATACTTTCTGGGGCACTCTTGTGGATAAATTTCATAACTTAGGTGGATGGAAAAGCTCTTTGCTCAACCAAGCGGGAAAGGTCCATCTTTTGAAATCTACTCTTCAGAGTATCCCTCTCTATGCTATCAGTCTTTTTAGAATCCCTGTTAAGTTTGCGGAGGCTATTGAAAAAATTCAAAGAACCTTTCTTTGGACTGGGGTTGAGGAAAATAAGAGAATGTATTTGATTTCATGGGATAAGGTGTGCAAACCTATAAGAAAAGGAGGCCTTGGTCTTAGAAGAATCAAAGATATGAATGAGTTTCTCATGGCTAAGGAGATATGGAGAGGTTATAATACTAAGGGAGAATGGAAATTGATATGGGACAATAAGTATAAAAGACAGCTCCCTACCCTTCATAGTTTCCTCAAGGTTGAAGATATTCTAATTGGTTCCAACATCTAGAAAAATGTCACTAGAACTAGAGATATAATAGTCAAAGGAGTGAAATGGAAGGCGGGGAAGGATAATTTCATTAAAATTTGGGAAGAAACTTGGTTGTTACACTCTCCCATTAGTGACAATCCTGATTGGGGCAAGTTTCAGGATCAGTGTAAGGAAAAATGTGGTCCTACTGTGGCTGACTACTGGAATTTAGGCCAATGGAAGGCCTTATCCTCTGTTGATCCTTCCCTTGAGCATCTGAATAAAATTATGAATTCTATGGTGATGGTTGATGACGAGGACCAACTTATCTGGAAACTTACTGGTGATGGTAAATTTTTTGTCTCCTCTCTTTATATTCAACAATATTCTAGTCAAGAGAGTCCTTGCTGGGCTAAGGCTTGGGTGAAAGGACTTATTCCCAAAATTAATATTTTTTTCTAGATTGTCCTTCAACATAAGATCCTGATGACTGACAATCTCAAAACTAGAGGTTTTTGTCTGCCTAGTATTTGTCATCTTTGTATGCAAAATGAGGAAACCATTAATCACATGTTTATCCATTGTCCCTTCTCTGTTGATATTTGGGCTAGATGTCTGGACAACTTCAATGTCAGATGGGTCTTCCCTGAAGCTATCCAAGATGTTTTTAATTCCTAGTTCTACCCTTCGAAGAACAATTTAGTTAATTTTTTATGGAGATTTTCTTTACCTTATATTTGTTGGGGAATCTGGAAAGAAAGAAATGATAGAGTCTTTAGAGATAAGGCTTCAAAAGCTCAAATTATTTATAAGAAAATCAAAAGACATATGGTGGAGAACCTCTACATCACTGGTGGAATAACCAACCCCAAAGATCAAGGTGATAATATCATTTTCAAGAATTGGAGAATAAAGGGGAGTGACATCATACATGCTAATCCTAGAGAATAGGCGAGATGAGAATGCCCCCCTCATGGATGGATGAAAATCAACTTCGAAGGTGCTTCCAAGGGTAACCCTGGCAATGCAGGGTGCGGTGTGGTTTAAGGGATGAAGGGGGAATATGCAAAGCTATCAAATGTATTCCTATAGGTAATCAAACCAACCATGTTGCCGAGGCCATTGCTACTTATCATGGGTTGGTTCTTGCTAAGGATTCTAACTGCACTATAGTTTGGGTTGATGGCGATTCTTTGAACATTATTAATTGCTTGAATAATGTTTTCCCTCCCTCTTGGTCTATACACAATGCCAGCAAAACTTTGAAGGAAATTAGTCAAACTTTTGAAATGTGTATTTTCACACATGTATATAGAGAAGCCAACAGGTGTGTTGATTGGGTTGCCAACCTGGCTTTCTATTCTGATAAAATCATTTCCCTTTATGGTGAGAGTAATCTCAAGTGTGAGGCGAAATCTATGATTGAACTAGACCGTATCCAGATGAAGCAACGTGTCTTTGCTAATCACAATTTCTAATGTCTTTTTTTCATTTTTCTATGATTGTTCACTACGGCAGCATGGCTTGTTTTATTATTAGTCATATCATATTGAACAGATTAAAGGAAAGGAGGATGATAAGGATCATATGGACAAGAAGGGTCACGAAAAAAGAACAAGGGCCAACACTCGGAAATAGGTTGATATCAAGGAAAAAGAGCTAGAGGAAATGAAAAATTATGTGATCAATATGAAGTAAATGGTGGTTCATGCTAAAGAACTTATGAGAAAAATTTAGTTGTCTTTGTGCTATCTTTGTGCTTTCCTTTGGTTGTCTAGTGTTTCTTCCTTCATCTTGTGTTCCCTTTTTATTTTGGCTGGGAACTGTTCTATGTGTGGGTGATCAGGCACTATTGTTTTTTGCCTCTTTTATGCTTTATCTTTCTCCTGCTTTGTAACAAGGTTTTGGGTTCCTTTCAAAAACCTATTTTTAATTAATCAAAACACACAATATATAATGAGATTGAATTAAGTGAGTTACCATCTTATGAAGAAAGTGATTCTTGAATGTAGGCCATCCAAGAGGAGATGAAAGCTTTGGATAGTTACATGACACATGTGATCTTGTTAGTTTTCCCAAAGGAAGAAAGCCCATTAGATGCAAGTGGATATTTAAGAAGAAATTTCGTGCAGACGGTTGGTTAGAGTGGTACAAGGCCAAACTGGTGGCCAAGAGCTACTCCCAAAGAGAATGAGTTGATTTTGGTGAAATATTCTCTTGCTTCTAAGCGAACTTCTATTAAATTCCTCTAATCTATGGCTACTGCTTGTGATTTAGAGATAGAGAAAATGAATGAATGTTAAAAATGCTTTCTTGCATGGGGAGCTTGAAAAAGAGATTTATATGTGATGACATGATGGTTTTGTTATGGAAAGAAAAGGAAACATGGTTTGCAAGTTAAAATGGTCATTGTATAGTTTGAAATAGATACCCAAGATGTGGTACCAAAAGTTTGATGTGTTTACCTTAAAGTTGGGTTATGTTAGAAGCAAAGAGAATCACTATGTTTATATTAATATTTTTGATGATAAGATATTGATCATTGTCTTGCATGTTGATGACATGTTTATTGGAAATAGCAAGGCAATGATTAGAGAGTTCAAAACTCAACTTTCTAGCACATTTGATATGAAGGACTTCAGAGCTACTAAATGTATTCTTGGGATCAAAATAGTCAAGGATAAAGTTCACAAAATGCTTTGGTTAATTAAAAGTAAGTATGTTGATACCATTTTGCAGAGATTTAAACTGCAAGATTGTAAACTAGTGTGTGTTCTATTTTTGGCTGGTACTAAGTTGAGTTTAGACATGTGTCCTAATCCTGATGATGATATTGAAGAGATATCTAATGTTCCTTATGCTAGTGTCATTGGTAGTTTAATGTATGCAATAGTTTGTACGTAGACCAAATATAGCCCAAGAAGTGGGAGTTCTAAGTAGGTTTATGTCTAATTCAGGTAAAGAGAATTGAATTTTTTTTAGAAAGGTATTAAGGTACTTACAAGGCACTTCTGATTATTGTTTGGTTTATCATGATACTAATGATGTGGATAAGCTATTGGACATACAGGGGTTCGTTGATACAGATTGGGTAGGTGACTTAGACAATTGAAGGTCCACTAGTGCCTATGTGTTTACTCTGTTTGGAAGTGTAGTGAGTTAGATGAGCAAAAGATAGCCTACAATTACATTGTCCACCATTGCAGCAAAGTATATGGATTCTATAGATGCCTCCAAAGAGGTAGTCTGGTTATAGGGACTTAGTAATGGTAATGGTATTGGTTTTCATTGCAAGATAGTGAGGATTGGATGTAATAGTCAAAGTATCATATGTTGGGCCAAAAATCATGTGTATCATGCTCATACTAAATATGTTTATGTTTAATACCACTTTTTGCAACAAATGGTTGTGAGTCGATATTGTTGGGATCTGAGAACACTGAGAGGGGGGTTGAATCAGTGTTCTGTCAGAATCAACAATATTTAACTTTCTAAACCATGCATGTATGTACCGATAAACAAATAAGCATATAACAAGAAGCAAATAAATCATCCACATAAATGAACACTATAGCACATAGAATTTATACGTGGAAAACCTCAATGAGGAAAATACATGGTGGGATTTGTGACCCACAATATCAGTTCATTGGCCATATGAAAGGATATTACATAAATAGGGGCCTACACTTGCAGGAAGGCATACTGCTCATCACTAAAGAGCCTCACTGGCTACAAGCTTTCTGCCAAAGTAAATTACTGAAAATGAACTCAAGAATGCATCTACTATGCTAGATAGAGTTCCAGTTCTAGTTCTACTCTATACCGGTTCACAATCTTGAACTATTACCAGTATTACTTCTCCTCCAAGAGTGCTTTCCTATCTATCTATAGATCATTGCATGATACAATGTTCGCATACAAAAATGATCTCCATACATATATTTCACCTCACGGTTCTATTATATGTCTATCTCTATACCATCATAATACCATCTTCTATATATTAAATTGACCTAGCAGACTGACTTATATACCTATTACATATGATATGCCTTATGTCAGCTTACAATGCATTTACAAAGTGTTAGGCCCAATATGGAAAGCTAATGTACTAAGAGGGGAGGGGTAAATTAGTACTCCAAAACTTTTCTTCAACAATAACTTTACTGTTATGCATAAACTGAATAGTGCAGTAACATAATATAAAGCTAAAACAAATAGATAACAATCATACATGATTCACTCCATAACACATATATTTTGGTTATGTAGAAACTCTTGGTTAGAGAGAAAAACTATGGTGGGGATGGCACCCACAACTTCACTACTGCAATAATAAAGGTTGCTCAGTTAGAGCTACATGTTTAGCTATTTTTGATAGCTTACCCTATTAGGAGTATCAAGATCTGTTAGATCTACCTTGCTAAAGGATTTTACAACACTTAAACTAAATTTTGCACCTAGTTAGAGGCTTTACAATTTATAGACTTGATTAGAGTCTTTTACCCTGTTAAAGGTTTCTCTTACAACTTCAAAATATTACAATAAAATCATTACAAATATCTACAACTTTACATTTGGAATGTTATAGCAGATTCTATGTGCTCAGAATAAGATTACCTTGCTTATAGCATACCTCAGTAACCCATATAGTAACTTGATAAACCCTTCTATTTACTCTGTTCTTTGACTGTTCTCTGAAATCCTTCTCGGTGACCTCTGTGTCTTTGTAACAATCATAACACTTAGTGCTTTCACATGTCTTGCTTTGTATATTTCTATATCTTTCTTTATGTCATGCTACATGTATATTTCTGATCTTAATCCATGTTGTATAAATAGATCTCTTATGACGGTGATCCATTCATTGCTTCAATCTTACAAACATGTTTTATCCAATGAATAACCATGAAAAATATTTAATTGGTTAGATGACCTCAAAATCATACACAATCTTTAAGTGCAATTTCCAATGTGATAACGGTTAGATGTTCCTCGATCTTGTAACACGTTTTCATATGTATGTCCAAGTTCAATGAATCTGGTAACACGTTTCACTCAGTGTATATCAACTCAGTGTGTCATATTTGCTGCTCGGTAGACAGCTCGATGTATACTACGCTCTGAGACTACTCTCTTCTATAATCGACTAGACTGTGCATACTGACTGAATATTTCAGTAGAGATAGCCGACTAGAGTATATAGAATAACTTTGAACATAAAACTAATGGAAACTTGATAAGTAGTAACAATCTCCCCTTTTGACATTAGTTGAGATGTTTGACAAAAACTACTTTCAAAGTTATAACTCAATAATCTATATACTTGCAAAATTTGACTATACTGACAGTATATACAATAGTCAATGAAATAGTAAATCCAAATATACTCCCCTTATCGCTATACTGTACAAAACTCTGATTTTGCATGCTCGATGATCAATGTTCTGTGTGCTACACTTGTTCTTTGCTTACTGTTCTGTTCACTGCTCGGTACACTGCTCTTGGATACTCTGCTCACTCGGCTCAGTATACTCCCCCTGTATATTATACTCCTTTTGTTTGATACTATACTTTGATGCTTTGAATACTATATCACTCCCCCTTTTTGACAAACATCAAGACTTAGTTACCATTTGGTGGAGGCAACTGGTCAAAAATGGATTTGTACTTGGTCCGTGCTTCAATGAGAGCAACAGAGAGAGCATCCTTTACACTATCCATTAAAGAATTATGTACTTGAATATCAGCAAATAATGATATTAAGCCATCTAGAGTGCTTTCCTCTTGTGTAGTAGATAAGGAGGTGGCTCAGTTGATCTGTTCTTGGACGGATGAAAGATGAGGAAGGAATAATGTCTAAAGTGTCATTATGTCCATCCTGATCTTGTGTTCTTCATTTCTTAGGTCCAATTGTTGAGCCATGAGCTGTTGTAACTTTGTATAAAAAATTTGAACTGAATTTGGCTCTGTGGTCAACTTGTTTGAGAGATCGGTGATCTCTTTCTCAATTGCTTCTGTTTTATTTTTGATGTCTTTGATGAATAAAGAAAATGTACAAAGTTTCTGAAATAAATAAAGAATGTGCTTGAGTTGAGGAGTCAACTCAGCAATAAATTTGACAAGTTTAACTTTGCCAATAGCTATAGCTTTCTGTACCTCTTCTATCATTTTTGCAGTGAGCTCCTTGATTTTTAGCTTGCTCAAATATTCCAATGCATCTACTCCAGATGTCTCTATCTTTGTTAGGAGTTCATCCAATTGAATGTGGATGGCTGCATCTGTTGACACTGTAGCTTCAGGTAGCATATCTATTAAGAGTGCTTTCACCTTCTAAAGTACTTTATTTTTCTTTTGAATCGCCGTTTGCTTCTCTTGTTCGGCCTTTGCTTTGCATAGTTCACCAAAATCAATGAGTGTTTGCCCCTTTAATTTTGATATGTCTACATTGGGCAACACTATTGGTTTTGACAAATCAACTTTAAAACTATTCTTTTTCATCTTCTTTTCTTTACCTTTCACCGATGGAACTAAGACAATGACTTGTGAGGCTTGATGACCCTCGGTGGGTTGCTCGGTAGAGGCAACACTTTGGTTGGTTTCTTTAGCCTCTGCAGAGTCCTTTGGTGTCTCGGTACTCGGTGTCTCAGTTACAACATTTTCAGTGCTAGAAGGTGCTTGAGACATCTATTCTTGAGTAGTACCTTCTCCCGTTGTAGACTTGTGACCTTTGGTGCCTTGATCCGTATCCTGAGGAGCTTCGGTTAAGACAGGTTGATTAACTAGTGGATAAGGCTAAACTTGTTCCAAGACTGATTCACTGGATACAAGTTTTGCATATGCATTGCCTTCTATCATTTCATGTTCTGGTGCCTCTGTATCCATGATATCTTCATCTATTTGAATGGTGTCAACAGGGTCTTGCTCGGTAACATCAAGATCTTGCTCAGTGACATCAACAATTTCAACTGTAGCTTGCTCACCAGCATCCTTGATTTTAAAGATTTCCTGCCACTTTGCTTTTGTCTCATTTTCCACTTTAATATATAGACCATTCATCAGTTTTAAGGCTCTTTGTTTGACGAGAAACTTTGTGTTGTAGGTAGTCAGATGTTCTTTTATTTTAGCTACCGACATGTCTGGAAAGAGATGTACCAGACTTCTTTCTCTGATCTATTTCTCTGAGTCCATTGCATACTTCCACCTATTGTCAATATGTAAATATAATTCATTTGGAAGTGACTTAGATAGTTCCAATGGAGCCAACTGGAATTTTAGAAGTGTGCAGATGACAGCTTCTTCAATTTGTCTCTTTTCATCATTATTTCTGGTTTCATACTTAACATATCTAAATCCTCCAAATCCACCATATTCTTTCAAATTAGCACAGAAGTTTTCAACACTATGTACATTTACCTTCTTGCTCTTGACAATCTGAAATTTGCTTGCATCCTCAGATTCGGTGTCACTAGACTTTTTTGCCAAAATGAGTCTCTGTGTAGATTTCTTGTAGGTCTTTGTTACCTTGGGAACAATAACACTCTTTGTTTTCTTACTTGGTTAAGCTGCAGATGCTCTAGTGTTAGGTCGCTTTACTGGAGGAGTCGGTGAGGCCTTTGATGAATCCAGTTTCTTTCTTTTCAACACTTTTCCCTTAGGCAATTCAGTGCTCAGTGTTATAGCTGCCTCTTGGGCTTCAGATTCCTCTTCGATAATGGTTATAGTTCCTTTGATAGGTGTGGAGGAATAATCTTCTTAGAATTTCTCTGATAATGCCTTTATCATCTTTGTTGCCTTTCTTGTAGCTTTGGGTACTACAATCCTCATCTTTACTTTTTCCTTCACTTTTTCATAGGTTCCATACCTCAGCTCGGTAGCATGCCTCAATAATGTGATAAATGCATCAATTCATTGTTGTGTGATGTCAAAATCAATCTTCTAACCCATAGGTGACAAAGATTGAGTTCTCAGTTCGACAGCATTCACATAACCGTAATCATTATCTACTTCAAAACATATGTCATTTTTGTATTTCTCCACTAGCTGGGGTGGAATTCTATACCTGTTATGCATTTTCTATTGAAACTTACTAAAGTAATCATCCATAATATCATTGAAATTATCTCCTAGCTTCTTAATGAAGCCATTGATCTGATGGGTGATTGGTCGGTGTAGTTCCCAAACAACTTTACCGACTAATGGAAAGAATTTTTCAAAATAGAAAAACATGCATACAAGTAGTGATCCAAACTTTATTGTATTAGCCGAGTTGTTCTTCTTTGGCTTCTTGATGGTGTTCAGATTCTCAAATAGGTTTTTCAGTAACACCTCACATAGATCAATTTTCATGCCCTTTTTCACAATTTTGTAAGCTAGTTCTACTATTGCACAGGGTACATTGTTTTCCCTTGCCGATTGGAAGAAACAGTAACCTATTACTCTAATGGAAAATTTTAGTTCTGCATCAGTGACATTGTTCAATTTCAATCCTCTGCGATCTAATTCCACTCCGGTTAAACTAATCAATTCCTTCTGTGATATCATCTTTTGGGCTCGGGCATGATCATAAATGGGGTAACCGGTAATCAGATGAATGATTTCCTTAGTAATCTTAAATGGTTGCTCTTCTAGCCACATGAAGTCATTGTGAACACTGCTCAGAACAAACTTGACCCACTGGGGTTTGAACACACGGGGATAGGTTAGGGCTTCAGTTAATCCCTTGATCTTAATGTGCTCATACTAGCTATTCAATTTACCATTTGTGCACAGTTCATCATAGGTGTCTTTGATTTCAACATGACCGAGTTCTTCAACATGACATTTGGTGAAGAATCTCACATCCTTGACTAATAACACTCTATGCGAAGGTATAGATGTTGTTGTATGTTGTATGTTGTATGTTGTAGTATGTGATCTCCTCTTCAATGGTTGAATCCTTGTCTTGAATGCAACACTTAGCCTTGAATGGAGACTTAGAATGATCAATTGCTTGAAGGAATGCTTGAATGCTTGAATATCGTTTCCCACTTTTTTCCATCCTCCCTAAAATGAGAGAGGAAAAGTAGTTTATATACTTGCCAATTAGGGTTACAAGACTGATTTTTCCGACCTTAGGCCGACCAGGAAATATTATTTTCCAAATTGCAAACAAAAAGGCCCGAAGTCCCATAGGAGACCGGGCCCAAAATAGGGCCAGGGACCAGGGCGCCCTGGTCCTGAAGGACCAGGGCGCTGGGTGCTCTGGTCCCACCTCCCGGGACAGCAGGGTGCAAGGAGGGATCAGGCAGGGTGCTGGAAAAATGCAGTTTTTGATGTCATGAGCAAGTTTCGGGGTCTCCATTCAGGTTTAGTGTTGCGTCGCCATCATGAAGACCCAAATGCAGTCGAAATTGCAAGTGTCACAATTTTAGGACACTACAACTTGCTATTCAATTTACCATTTGTGCACAATTCATCATAGGTGTCTTTGATTTCAACATGACCGAGTTCTTCAACATGACATTTGGTGAAGAATCTCACATCCTTGACTAATAACACTCTATGCGGGATGAGTGAAAATGCGGTTTTGTCATCCGGTTCAAATGCAACTTTGGGAGTTAGAGAGTATTTTAGTGAGGGCTTTTCAACATTCTTGACAATGATGGGATCTTGGATCTTAGATGCCATTTGTAGATTTTAGATAAAAACTAACAAAAGATCCTTAGGGTTTCAGGATTTTCAAATGGCGGACGCTTTATACTTAGCAGATAATAGCAACTTGATAAGATCGGTAAACCAGCTTAACAATGCGTTGACATTGATGTAAATACCTTGAATTTTGCTTTGTAAGAGGTTTGATCACCTTAGATTCACTTTTCTCTGCTCTTTCAAAAACTTGGTAAGTAAAAATGACTACGAAAATGCTTTAAGTACATAATATGCCTTATCGGGCTCCATGCGGGTTAGGTCAAAAACATTAAATGCACTCGATTGCACTAAACTTTCTTTCCTTTTGTGCTTTAACTGAGTAACCAAACTTCCTTCATTTACCGACTAGACAGATTTCTTGTATTCACCGACTTGACAGGTTTCCTGTATAGTGCTTCAAAAGACTTTGACAGAATTTCAATACTTACTAATACATCTTCAAATATGCAGATTTTGACTTAAGTACATAATAAAATAGGAGTTGTTAAGATTTAACCTTGAGAGAATGCAGTCCCTTCATACCTTTACCAATTAATTTGGAATAGGTGCACCTAACTCGTTAGGTAAGGTGCTTTCTTCATTTGACACAATTTCCTTCTTTTTCCAAATCATCTGTAATTTGTCTTTTATTACTTCAGTGTCTTTTCTAGGTTGATCTCTACAATCTCCAGCCAAGTGTCCAACTTTGTGACAATGAAAACATGTCATACCAGGATTTCTCCATGATCTTCGGTTGTTCATTCCAAACCTTATAAAATAGTTGGCACTTATATGTCCATATCTTCCACAACATTCACACCATATCCTTGTATTGTAATCCCATGGTACTGCAGAATACTGTCGGTAAGGATCTGTGTGAGCTAGGTAACCTCTAGCATTTGCTCAGTGTGCAGACCACATATAGTTCTTTTTCTTAAGCCAACACTTCTCAGTACTATGTCCATATCTATTGCAGTTTTTACAAAACCCTTTGAATTTTGCCTTCTGGATAATTGTTAACAGACTTTGTCCTACATTGATTAGATGTGTGACCATATTTATTGCAATTGTAACAATAACCTTTGGACTTAGTGACATTCGATTGCTTACCTTTTCTGATTTGGCACATGTTGGCCGTGTGACCTTGATTTCCATAGTAGTTGCAAATAGGCTTCTTTCTTTTGATGTTCTTCTTGATTCTAGCTTGCTTTGATGATTCTCCTTTCTCGGTAGTATGAATTCCCTTCTCGGTAGAGTCTTTTCCTTTGTAACCAAGTCCTGCATCTTTGTTGGGTCTTCTTGTATTCAGTTGCTCATCCAACATCTTTGATGCTTCATAACTCTTCTTCAATGGTTCTTTCGATTTCTTCTTTATTTCAAGTTCATTGGTCAACCTTGATACTTCAAGTTTCAATGCTTGATTCTCATCATTTTTCAGATTTGCTTCATGATGTGCATAACCTAGTTGATCTAACAAGTTTGTTGAATTCCAGTCATCCTTGTGATTTCATCATCCTTATCAGATACTAAGACTTCAAGTTGTTGTTTCTCTCTTTCTAGATCTCTTACTTTATCCTCGGTTGTCCTCAATGCATCAAGATTTTCAGTCATTTGTGTGCTGAAATGTTCATGTTCTCTTTTCATTGCTTTTAGTTGATCAGCCAGTGCTTTGTTCTTTTCTTTCAATACTCCAATCATTTCTTCAGTCTCTTCAGATATACTATTCTCAGATGATGTCTCAATTTGTTCCACTAACTTTTGAGAGTCCTGCAAATCATCAGATAATCTTCTTCTTACTTTCAAAGATTTTTACATTTGCCTTTGCATGTCTGCAATCACTTGATTAGCATGATCCAGCTCTTCTTGTAGATACACAATCCTCCAAGATTGTTTATAGCCTTCCATTGATAAGATCTTTCTCTTTAGGTAGTTAAACCCTTTTCCAAGATTGAAGCTCTGATACCAATTGTTAGGCCCAATATGGAAAGCTAATGTACTAAGAGGGGAGGGGTGAATCAGTACTCGAAAACTTTTCTTCAACAATAACTTTACTATTATGCATAAACCGAATAGTGCAGTAACATAATATAAAGCTAAAACAAATAGATAACAATCATACATGATTCACT
The DNA here is from genome assembly GCF_030272615.1 of Cryptomeria japonica. Taxonomy (NCBI): domain Eukaryota; kingdom Viridiplantae; phylum Streptophyta; class Pinopsida; order Cupressales; family Cupressaceae; genus Cryptomeria; species Cryptomeria japonica. Next base: position 398,277,456 of record NC_081409.1, read on the forward strand.
CCATAACACATATATTTTGGTTAAGCAGAAACTCTTGGTTAGAGAGAAAAATTGTGGTGGGGATGGCACCCACAACTTCACTACTGCAATAATAAAGGTTGCTCGGTTAGAGCTACATGTTTAGCTATTTCTGATAGCTTACCCTATTAGGAGTATCAAGATCTGTTAGATCTACCTTGCTAAAGGATTTTACAACACTTAAACTAAATGTTGCACTTGGTTAGAGGCTTTACAATTTATAGACTTGATTAGAGTCTTTTACCCTATTAAAGGTTTCTCTTACAACTTCAAAATATTACAATAAAATCATTACAAATATCTGCAACTTTACATCTGGAATGTTATAGCAGATTCTATGTGCTCAGAGTAAGATTACCTTGCTTATAGCATACCTCGATAACCCATATAGTAACTCGGTAAACCCTTCTGTTTACTCTGTTCTTTGACTATTCTCTGAAATCCTTCTCGGTGACCTTTGTGTCTCTGTAATAGTCATAACACTTAGTGCTTTCACATGTCTTGCTTTTTATATTTCTATATCTTTCTTTTTGTCATGCTACATGTATATTTCTGATATTAATCCATGTTGTATAAATAGATCTCTTATGACGGTGATCCATTCATTGCTTTGATCTTACAAACATGTTTTATCAAATGAATAACCATGCAAAATATTTCATTGGTTAGATGACCTCAAAATCATACACAATCTTTAAGTGCAATTTCCAATGTGATAACGGTTAGATGTTCCTCAATCTTGTAACACATTTTCATATGTATGTCTAGGTTCAATGAATCTGGTAACATGTTTCACTTGATGTATATCAACTCAGTGTGTCATATTTTCTGCTCAGTAGACATGGAATGATAGTTGGTAGACAGCTCGGTGTATACTACATTCTGAGACTACTCTCTTCTATAATCGACTAGACTGTGCATACCGACTGAATATTTTGGTAGAGATAGCCAACTAGAGTATATAGAATAACTTTGAACATAAAACTAATGGCAACTTGATAAGTAGTAACACAAAGATTATACAATGTCGGCCTCGACAATAATTACAAAATGATTTACTAGAAATAAATCCTTCTTGTTGTTGGCTTCCTTGAAGTACTAATGCCGGTGCTAGTGTCGGTGTTGGTTTAGCCCTAAATTCTTCTAATATCGGTATCTGCTGGTATATGCCTCCTAGTGCCAATTTGAGACTTCCATCAATTATTGTTCCCTTCTATCTGATCTTGTTGCCATCAATGACAACAAAATGAATCCAATGAGTGTCAATTGCCAATAGATATGTCTTGATTGAAGAAGTTAACACTTCAAATAATGTTGTAGACTCTCATACGGAGCCAGGAACCATGGATAAGTTCCCATGGTGCAATAGGGTCATGGGCATTGATCATTGTACTTGATTTGTATTATGTATCTCTATAGGGTAATTTACAATATATGATCTCATGTGGGAGAATATTAGGATTTAGATGCCATCAACCTCGTAAATATTTTATTTTATTGTTTTATTAATGCAATTTTTAATTTAACATAAGAGGTTAACCTGTTTAACCAACGGCGGTGAAAGAGACCATGTATAAGCAAAGTTACAATTATCAAATTTGTCTTCTATGAAAAAGGACAAAATAACTAGGCCTCCCATTTGGAATCTCCTATTTCTAGGGGTTATGACATCCATCATAAGTTGTAAGAGGATCTATGACAACTATGAAAATTGTCATAAGATACCATGAAAACATCTATGATAGTATTTATGACAAAATCCTTACACAAGTGCCCATGCATGAGAGATGCCTTATGATAATTGTAAGAGCATATGTAAGTTGCTAGTTAGGGTGGATTTGATTGATTCCGAGGTAGGCGTGAGTTTTTTTAGGTGGTTTTGTTACATGTTGTTTGGTGATACCACAATGATATTCATCCTCACAAACTCCTACAAAATGGTGTCTTAAGCTAGAGCTATTCATTCAATCTTGTTTAGTTTGCAAGATAACAGAGTGCTACCAAATTTTATAGAGGTTTGTAGAGAAGTGTGTTGTTGTTGTAATCTTCATTGGATTAGAAATATAATTGCCTCTCATTCTCTAGTGGAGTTTTTTTCCATAAAAGGGTTTTTCCACATAAATGTAGTGTTTCATGTGTTATGGTTTTCTTCTTGTTTTGATTCTGCAATCACATTATTAGGGGTTAATATTTAATTTCATATTTGAAATAAATTTTAGTTTAAGTTTATATTGCAATCTTTCTTCGCCTTTTTTAACAACAGAAAGCTCCATGATGGTGGTTGAAGAAAATTATTTATTGACTTTGATCTAATCCATTTGAAAATTCTCCTTGAACTACTCTTACATGCTCTTAGTTTCTTTAAACTTGGTCAAATTGCCTCCCAAATATCCTTAATTACTATCCAATTCAACCAAATTGCCCCTATATGCTTGTAAATATTCATAGTTGACCATTGCCTCTTTAAATTTCCATAAGCTCACTTGTGCATATTTTTAGGGCATATGTGCAAGAGTTTTGAAATTCTTGGAAGACCTAGGAGGGGATGGGAGAACTTCTTAGAAATAAACTTGAGTCACATGTCATCTCATTAAGACCTCCTTTCATCATATTTTTACAAAAATTAAGTCAGTCATCTTTCTCATCTCCTCTATATCTTTTCTTTCTCTATTTAGAGCCTTGCTCTATCATTTAGGTTTCTTCATAGGTCTTGTTTCGTCATCATCATGTACATTGTCTTTTGTGAAACATTGTCCCATCTTTTAATTTAAGCCCTCTATTTCCTATTTGAGAAGTCTATTTAATAGAGGCTTACTAGAGATATTTGATTGACATCAATCACATAGTATCCACATGTTACCAAATTAAATAATTTCATGGCTAAGAGAACCCACATAATAATTTTCATTTTTTCTTTGCTTCCATTGCTTAAATGTGAGTGTGTGTTTTTTATTTGAATTTGGGTTTTATTTTTTTGTAAGTGTATGCATTTAACTCGTCTTATGTAGCTAAAGTTGGATGTCCACAAGGGCTTACATCAATTTGAATAGCCCAAATTAAAAACCATCAAACTGATTTTTTTAATTCAAATTAGAAATATGGTTGCGAATTAAAATCATCAAATACCTTTAACATGTATTTTCACTTGAATATAAATTGAAAATGTCAATTGACTATATTTATCAAAAAGTTGTATGTCAAAAATCTATCTTATAGTACCAAATATTAGACTTTATATAATGATTGGGACATTTTGAAGACTTAAATTTAACATTGGAACTTCCTTGTTGAATAAATTTTTGGTGACAATTATTTATTCAAATTACCCTTCAAATATTAATAATTGCTTTATTGTAAAAACTATATATAAAATAAATATATATTAATGAAACATGGATTTAAAGGAAATAGGTGATTAGGTGGACTACATAGATTTGATGTTCTAAACTTGGATGAATGTGTATGCTATACTCTTGGATTTTAAAGATGATTTGTTTTGACTTATATTTTGGAATCCACATATGGTTGTAGAGTTCTAAGTATTAGACTATGGGCTCTAAGATAATTCAAGGGTCTGAAAGGATATATTAGGTGATTGTTTGATTAAAAGATATCCAAATATGATGTTTTCAAATTGTATTCAAAGAATTGGTTTTGGTGACTAGCAACTATTTACATGGTTACATGATAGCTTACTATAAATACCAACCCCCAAAAATAGAGTAATACAAACTCAATAAATGTATAGATATGATAATACAAGTTGAAGTCTACTTCTACCCATTCTAAATGTAATAGACCTACAAATGGGAGAACATCATAAAAAATTTAATAGAGATTTACATGGAACAAAAATTATATCTTATATCTTAATCTCTAACTATAAATCCTGGATGGTGGAAATGGAAGTGATTTTTTTGTGAATTGAATACAAATTTGATGAAAATAGAAGTGATTTGTAGTGAATTTAAGACAGTTTTGGTCAATATAGAAGTGGTTCTTGGTAACAAAATTTCTGCAATAACACCAAACTTGTGCAATGATGACACGACAAATGCAACATTAGAGAGTAAGTGACTAGGAATTTTATGCGGGTGAGAGGAGAATATGTCCAAACATAAGTGAAACCCTAAACAACTTCGAAGAGAGTTAAGTAATAAAACAAAGATTAAGTTAAATTCAAATTTTCTTATTAGAGTTGTGAGTATGGAAGCAACTATTTAAAATTGCATTAGGAAACTATTATAAATTTAAATAGAGTTCAACAAAAGAAATCAAAGCAAGCAATAATATAAATAATTAAATTAAAATTATTGAAGAATTCTATTATAGACTTTCTTTACTTCAAGTAATTGGTATATGAATGCTCTTGCACAAAATGCATTTGTTTTGAGATCATATACTTAAGTTAAAATGTGATGATGAAATGAATGGGAATGTGCCCCAATTTATAATTTTTGGGAGAGACAATGGATGGCGGAGATGTGATGGAGAGATCAATGCTAAAGGATGAATGAGAAAATTTTCCTAGGATTGAGAAGAGAATGGAGGGTTATGATGGAGGTTGTTGTAATGTGAAGGACTAGAGTGTATTTATCAAATTAAGTATTTACAACCATGAGAGACATAAGAGACAAATATATTTAGGAATCCTTTATTCTTGAAAGTTGGCGGAGAGTATATTGGGGCTATGACACGAGGGCTTCACTTAGTGAACCTAGGTTATATCACATGCACTCATGACATACTAAAGAATCCCCCTATTTTCAAAAAATATTGCTCTAGATTCCTTGTTTTCCACCCCCTCCCAATACACAACTTAAATTAAAAAACCCCTATATTCGTCAAATATTGTATTTTTTCATAGCCCGAATTTAAAACCCCCCAATTTTCACTAATAGGCAATATATTGTACCCTCATTTTTGGGATATTAAACCCCCCAATATGAATGCATGTGATATGATATTGCCTAGGTAGTGACGCCCTCATGGGCTATGAGGGATGTGGGAGACAAATGTTCTTAGATGTTTTTAATTCTTGAAATTGGTGGACATAAGGTAGTTATTTTTTTATGTTGGATACTTAGATTCTTAGTCTAGTATAAACCTAGAAAGACCACTTATGATGAGATTTCTTTCCAACAGAGCTTCATCAACTTGAGACCACTATTGGGGGGCCTCAATATCCAAGGCATTGTGACCTTGTTCAAGCTAAAATGAACCCTAAGGTTTAGAAACTATTGACCAAACTCAAATTTGTGGTTTCAAGTTAGATCTCCACAATAACAACATTAACTTAGAATAGTAACATTTGATCTCTTTAATTTCACAACCAGAATTGAAACAAATACAATATGCTAGTCTAGAATTATGTATCTCATCATAGATAATTTCTTCAATAAACAATAAGGATAATGTTTATTAGATAAATTTGAACACATGTTTCATAATTACAAATACATTTCACTCACAAATCCTTGAATATGAGGGTACAATGTTGTATCAAAGGTAGATTGATCTATCAGCCATGAGATAGGGCCTTTGAGATCTCTAATGATTAGAAAAACCTCCCTAAACTAATGTTCCTCCACCCATATGAGGAACATCTACAGTTAGGCTATTGACGAAATTTATCCATTGGGAAAGGTTTCAAATGAAGTGATCTATAGCTATGGAGGCTCCTTTATTGATGACACCCTCCCTATAGGGTTGCTTGCTTGTTATTTGTGCACATCAATCAACCTTCACCAAAGGTTACAAGTTCAGATTTGTAATAACCCACTTTACTTAACCCAACAAAATTTGACCACTCTTTTTTTTTTTTTAAATTTAATCATTGTATTTGATTCAATCGCATACTCTAGGCATCCATCCATTTGGATTAGGCATTCATCCATCTGGGATGAGAATCTAACCATACGGGTTAGGCATCTGTCCATACAGAATAGAAGGTTTCATCTATCCAATACGGGATAGGGGTCAGTGCAAGAAGCTGAGTCCACTTTTTGGCCAAAAAGTGGAAGTGTTTTCCTCGATTTTCAGATTTTGTCTCATTTGAGCTTAAATTTTGAAACACTTGGAGATAGAATATTGGAAAAAGTCAGTAATATGAAAGATATCCCTCCGAGTGTACTTTCCAAATAAGTAATTTATTTTAATACCCACATAATAAAAAATAACTTTTGTAATGGAGTTCTAAAAACTATGTTTTAAAAATGCTTGTTTCAGGACCATACCATGCATGTGTACGACCCACACTTTTTGACACAATTAAAATTATTTTCTCAAACCATTTTGGGAAATGGTTTGTAACTCACTGAAGATTGATGAGCATATTTTTCTATATTTTTTTTAAATATTTTTTTCCTAAATTAATTTTTTAATGACTGTATTTATGTTTTTAAAAATTTGACGTGTACGGCCCACATAATTTGATGTAAACTTAACCTTTTTTAAATTTTTTTTGTGTAGATTGATGACATATAATTATTTTTTCAAAATTCATTAAAATAAAAAAGTTATTAAATTAACAAAATTAGTTAATATTTCAAGTTTATGGACCCGTTTTAGTATAAATTAAATAAAAAATAGTTAAAATAATCAATTTTTAAATAAATTTACATATTTAGAATTTAGACAGTATAATCTGAAATGGATTTTAATTTCGTATAAAAATTCTCTAATTATAGGCATGTAAATTATTTCAGAAGATCATATTTGTGCTCTCATTCATGGAGATTTGAATTTGTAGGTCCATGTCTTAGGTGTGGCCATCTCAAGCCTACCTTGGGCGTAATCCCAAGCCAAGTGGTGGGTTGTGGAATCAACTTCCATAGAACGCCCCGTTTTCAAACAAGGGTGGCTTGTGGAAAAAAAAGGAAAAATACGATTTAGAAAAGGGGGCCCGTTTTTTAAAAACGGGCCCCCATTTCTAAAAAATGGGCCCCTGTTTTGTTTAAAAGTGGACCCCTATTTTAGAACAAAACAGGGGCCCATTTATTTTTGCTTCGGGTCCCTGTTACCTTTCAGCTCGGGAGCCCGAAGCATAAACGGGCCCCCGTTTTTTGAAAACACGCCCCCGTTTATAAGAGTGTGTTTTCCAATGCACAAACTTCCACGAATTTGTGACTCATTACCTTGCACTTAACCATAGGCATCTACCCATATGGGGTAGGCATCTATCCAATTCGTATAGGAGGTGCTCTGGCCAGAGACTTAGACTCATCGGGACCATTTAGGTCCTGAGTCACTCACTAAGTACTACACTCCTCTAATAGGAGTGCACCAAGGTCATCGTCCTTAGGAGAAATCAAAATAACATAATACAAGCTTGAATTCCACCTCAGAATTTAGCTTAAAGCCTCAGGAAGTCAATCGATTCCATACGGGATTCCTTCCGAGTATGCATTGAATTACTTTTTCCTTTTATCATACTTATCTTTCAAATTAGGATTCTTCGCAATCCATCTTCTTACCAAAACCTAGACCCCATCAACGAACACCTAAGTACTAGGGACAACTCCATCCCTAGACTGCCTACATACCCATTTTGGCATGGGATCAAGGCGTAAAGTATGTAGTTCTATTTTCTAATCTATGGTTTAATGTAAACTGTTTGGTGGGTACGCAACCCTTTCTAGGGTCAATATCCTAGATAGTTTCTCTGTCGTTGCTACCCACCGTGGTAGCACTTAAGCAAAGGCTCACAATGGCCTATTGCTTGTGGCCTAAAATAACTAGATTCTAATACCTATCATAAGCATCACCCTTGACCCAATTGTCAGTCATCAACAACTCTTCAAGATTAAATCAATTTCATAAAAGCATTTCACTCGATCAACCTTAAAGGGGGTTTTCTATGGTTTAACTCAGTGGATGTAAAATCATCTAAGGATTATCTTATTAGATTATCAATCCAAGGGGGATTACCCGCCCCTTGGATTTTAACTTCCAAGTGCCCCTTATTACTCCCCGACGATTTATAGGGATGATGACACAGACGTCGTTGATGCAGCTTTATTAGGTGTTAAGTGCAGTAGTTCAAAATGGCGGCATTACCCGTAAGCATGACCCAGAGGCAATGTAAATACCGAACGCTGCTAGGTTTTGGTTTTCTGACTTCCTTTGTTTAGTTTTCTAACTAAGAAGCTATGAAAACTTTTTTTTAATTAGCATCATGCTTGAAACAATTATGAAATGAATGTGCATAACTAGACATTGCAAAGTTTAATTAATTGAAATAACTACTTCTACGGGATTCATGTACCACTTGATAAAAATACCATCCTTCTGCAACTAAACTATTTAATATTTCAAACTTGAAATATAACTTGCACAATAATGACAATTATGGAACTCGCATATTGATAATCAAAACATGTAACTTGCATGAAGATGATGGAAATGTAACTCACTCATCAATAAATGCAAATAATGTATAAGTAATTTGCATGATGCAAGAATAGTGTAACTTACATGCAAGATTAAGCAATATTTTATTCCTACCACAAGAATAATTAATTATGGAGTCACTAGCTCAAAAATAGCAATTAGTTTAGACATTAGACAAATTTTGGATCAAATCATAATAATATAAATTAGTTGCTTTTAATGAATCTAAAATACCAACGAAGTAACCCAATAAATCTCAGATAGATTGAGAGATTCCAATAATAAAATTTGATATACTTTAATTTACAATTATAATTTTACTAAACAGTAAGTTTTGTTCACAGGAAAGAAAACAAGAAAAACAAGATTGAAATTAATCTTTAATCCCAAATAGTTTCATTCACAAGAAAACAAGATTCCATTTATTCATTCTAACTCACAGCAAGAATTTAAAACAAGATTTCATTTGTTTAATCTAATTCACGGCAAGAATTTAAAACAAGACTTCATTTATTTAATCTAATTCACAGCAAGTATTTAAAACAAGATTTCATTTATTTAATCTAAATCACAGCAAGAATTCAAAACAAGATTTCATTTATTTAATCTAATTCATGGCAAGAATTTGAAACAAGATTTTATTTATTTAATCTAATTCACATCAAGTATCTAAAACAAGATTTCATTAATCTAATTCACAACAAGAATTTGAAACAAGATTTCATTTAGTTAATCTAATTCACAACAAGAACAAGATGCATGATTCAATAAAAAAAAGCAGAACCTGGATACTTGCAGCTTGATGTAGAATCCCCTCTGAATTCTTCAACTAGCCTCCCTTGATCCTTCCTTGCAACCTTTCTTTGAATTTCTTCAAACAACTACTTAACAATCCTACAATGAAATGTGACTACAAAAAAAAAGACTAATGCTTGAGAAAACTTTTCTTCAATAAAAATAATCAACCCCCTCTTTTGAAAATTTGCATACAATATATAGGAAAACCCCCTTAATTCCACTATCTAGAGAAATTAATTGAGAATGAGATTCTTTTTCCAATATTGGATCCATGCAAAATTGATTAATATCCTAGTGGGGGGAGTTACATGCAAGGGAATTAAAGAATGAAGATTCATCTAGAAGCTTCTAATTTCTCCTACAACATGTGCCATAATTGGGAATGGGAAAAAGAATAAATAAATAATGCCTATTTAAATTATATTCTCCAAGTGTGTATGTGGGTCCATTATTTAACCTTTTATAATATTTATTCAACCATATTCAATAGCTCAACCACACAAAAAGATATAATAGAAATTGTATCAAATCAAAAGTGATAAAGGAGGGTTGTGACATCCTCCCCCCCTTAATTTGTGCATCGTCCTGATGCACTTATTGAGTGTATCCAAAAGAGTCTATAGTTCATGATTAGTTTAAAACAAAAAAGGAAACAACTGTTGCATTTCCCTTGTATCTTCCCACGTGGCATTCTTTTCATCATACTGATTCCATTGTACTTTGCATTGATCAACCTCTCTATTGCGCAATTGGCAATGGCACCTCTCCAAGATTTTGAATGGCTCTATCATTATTCCTCCCATTTCCTAGACCTGTAAAGCATCCCAATTCAAAATATGTTTCTCATCAGGTACATACTTTTTAAGAAGAGATACATGGAAGACATCATGGATTCGGCTCAACTGGGGAGGTAAGGCCAACCGGTATGCAACTGGATTAATCCTTTCCAATATTTCAAAAGGTCCAACATAACAAGGTGCAAACTTGGTCTTTTTCCCAAACCTTATGGAACTCTTGTGTGGACTAACCCTTAGGAAGACTTTCTCTCCCACCTCAAACTCCCTTGGTGTCCTGTTCTTGTCTGCATAACTTTTCTGCCTATCTAAGGCTTCCTTCAATCTTTGCCTAATTTCCTTAGTTTTCCTTTCAATTTCCTTCAACATATCTAGTCCAACAATTACTCTATCTTCAAGACTATCCCAACTAAAAGGTGTTCGACATGGCCTACCATACAATGCTTCAAAAGGTGCCATTCCCAAAGATGTTTGATATGTATTATTGTAAGCAAACTCTACCAGAGGTAGGTAATCTTCCCATTTCTTATGTTGGTCCATGCAGTACATGCAAAGTAGGTCTTCCAAAATCTGATTTGTCCTCTTTGTTTGACCGTCGGTTTCAGGATGGTATGCAGTGCTAAAATTTAGTTGAATTCTCAGAGATGATTGAAGAGTTGTCCAAAACCTTGAAGTGAATCTAGCATCTCTATCTGATATGATATTCTCTTGCATTCCATGCAACCTAAATATTTCCTTAACAAAGCGCCTTGCTAAGGTAGGTGCATCATCCGTCAAATTTCCTGGTATAAAGTGTGCCACCTTAGTGAGTTTGTCAACTACCACCATTATTGTATCAAGCCTAGAAGGTGACATGGGCAACCCTTGCACAAAATCCATGCTAATAACTTGCCACTTGTGTTGAGGTACATCATGTAACTGTAATAATCCAGTTGGATGTCTATTCTCTGCCTTTACCCTTTGACACTCCAAACATTTAGCCACATACTTGACTATGTCATTCTTCATCCCTTGCCAAAAGTATAGCTTCTTTAGATCTGCATAAAGTTTGTTAACCCCCGGGTGCCCTGAGTAAGGGGCATTATGAGCCTCCGACAAGACTACCTTCCTTAAGTCCCCTAAACAAGGAACATAGATTCTATTATTGTATCTGAGAAATCCATCTTCATCTAATGTATACCCTTCAATCTTAGGATCGGTTGGATCATATTCTAAAGTCAATTTGACTTGCTCATACCATGGGTCATGTCCTTGCTCATCCATTACTTGCCTTTTGAAAGAAGTTTTGAATGTTGCTATAGTCATCAAGTGTCTCCTCCTAATTAAAGTATCTGCCACCCTATTTTCCTTCCCTTTAATATATTCAATTTCAAAATCATATTCACTTAGAAACTCTAACCACCTTCTTTGTCTAGCATTTAAGTGGAGTTGGGTAAAGATGTACTTTAGTCCTTGGTTATCTGACTTTAACTCAAAGGGCTTCCCTAGTAAGAAGTGTCTCCATTTCTATAGGGCATGAACAATCGCTGCCAACTCTAAGTCATGGGGTGCATAATTAAATTCATGAGTCTTTAGCTTCCTAGATTCGTAAGCTACTACCCCTTCATCTTGGACAAGTACTCCTCCTAAACCTTCAATAGAAGCGTCAGTTATGACTGTGAAGTGTCCATTCAGATCTGGTACTTTTAGAATGGGTGTTGAATTTAGTTTCCCCTTCAAAATTTGAAATGCCTTATCACTTTGCTATGTCCACACAAACCTTTTACCCTTCCTCTGTAATGAGGTGATGGGGTTTTCTATCTTAGAGAATCCTTCCACAAACCTCCTATAGTACCCTGCTAACCCCATAAAGCTTCTTACCTCTGAAACATTTTTAGGGATTGACCATTCTACTATTGCCTTTATCTTATCTGGAACAACTGATATTTCTTCCTTTGATATTATATGCCCAAGGTAGTGAATCTTTTCCTCGAAGAAGGCACATTTTGACAGTTTCCCATATAACTTATGTTCCCTCAACCTTTGCAAAATGATTTGTAGGTGTATTAAATGTTCCTCCTCATTCCTAGAGTAAATCAAGATGTCGTCCAGAAATACCAAAATAAATTTGTCCAAGTAGTCATGGAGTACACTATTCATTAGGTTCATAAATGTCGTTGGGGCATTGGTTACACCAAAAGGTACTAGTGTGAATTCATAATGCCCATATCTAATCCTCAAAGTTGTCTTTGGAATGTCCTCCTTAATTTTGTGTTGATGATATCCTGATCGGAGGTCTATCTTCGAGAAAACTATTACTCCTTTCATTTGGTCAAAAAGATCCTCTATTCGAGGTAAGGGATACCTATTCTTTATTGTGACCTTTTTCAACATCATATAGTCGATGCATAGTCTTAAGGTTCCATCCTTCTTCTTAACAAATAAGACTAGTGCTCCCCATGGTGATACACTTGGCCTTATTAATCCCTTAGCTAAGAGTTCCTCTAATTACATTTTGAGCTCTTGTAATTCAGTTGTGTTCATTCGGTAAGGTGCCCTTGATACTAGTTCAGCTCCCAGTAGTAAGTCGATAGAAAAGTCAAACTTCCTTTTAGGGGGTAAGCCGGGTAATTCTTCTGGAAAAACATCCTTGAATTATCGTAAGAAAGGGGTATTTTCAAAGGTTGGGGTATTTTCCTCTTCTCCTTCATCAATTTCAACCATATAGATTAGGCCTCCTCTTCTTCTTTCCTTCTTTAATTGCATGGCTGATATGGTTTCTATATTAATGGGGTTAAACTTTCTTTGGATTTTGACCCTTTTCCCCCCATCATCCAAACATTCAACAACTTTGTTATAGCAATCTACATTAGCTTGATGATCCGTTAACCAACTCATTCCAATAATTACATCATATAACCCTAGGGGTGCCACATAGAGATCTACCCTTGTTTCAAACTTAGGAAATTGTACCCTTCCCCTCGGCAAACACTTAGTTACTTCCCTAGTTGCCTTATCCCCATATTGAACTGTCCATGATAACTCCATTTGATTAACTTTTAATGCATATTTTCTTACTAATTTAGGTGAGATGAAACATTCAGATGAACCAATGTCAATTAGAATTGAAACCAGTTGTTCAAATAGTGTACCTATAGTTTCCATGGGAACATTCTGGAATCTTGCTTTTCGGTTCCTAACTGCTGCATGAATCCTTTGTTGGGGCCCTTGTTGTGGTTGATTGGCCCTAATCTGACCTTGCATCCTAGGACTTTCTCTAGCAAAATGGTTTCCCCCACACATAAAACATCCACCTGGAGGACCCCTCCTGCCTTGATTCCTAGGGGGATCATTCCTTGTTTCATTGGCCCTGGGTGGATAAGTTATCCTATTCTACTAGTCATTCCTATTATAGTTGCCCTTGTTATTATTGCCCCTGTTATTATTATTATTTCCATTCCTCTAATATTGATTAGGGGGTGGCCTTCTTTCGGAATAATTATTCCTTTGACTTTTGTTGAAGTTAGGGTTCCCCTTGATTTCCTGCTTCCTTTTAAAAGAGTGGTTCCCATTATAGTTCTGCCTTGCTGCTGTTAGGGCTTGAATCTTTCTCTCCTACCTTAAGGACTTTTCAAGTACTTCGTTCATGTTTTTGGGTCCATGCATGTCAACCTCTGCCCCTATGTTGGTATTTAGTCCCAACATGAACTTCCTCGCTTGACCTTCTTCATCTTTTTGGTACATAGGTACGTACTTAAGCAATTTGGCAAACTTATCCCAATATTGTTAGACTGATAGGGGTCCTTGTCATAGATTATGGAACTCTGTCACCTTCTCATCAAATAACAATTGAGGGAGCCACCTTTTACAGAAGTGGTGAACAAATTGATCACATGTGATCGTATCCCTACTATACCCATTTCGCTCCTTGGTGTTGGTCCACCAATTAGCTGCCTCCCCTGTGAGTTGATAGGAACCCCATAAGGCCTTGGTTGTTTTGCTAAAATCTCTTAGTTCAAAATAATTTTCCATTTCATTTAACCAATTTTCAGCTCCTTCACCAATTTGCCTCCCATCGAACTTAGAGGGGGTGATTTTTTTCAAATCCTTGGAGAGTTCCAATGTGTTATTTTCTTTTCTATTGTCCATCACATTCCCTTGATTGCTACCAGGGTTCCCATTTTCAATCCCACTTCGATTTTCAATATCATTCTGTCTTGCCCTAAGGTCCTGCATTGATTGCTCCAAGAAGTTGATTTTATCCCTTTGTTCGGTTAGCAGGTTAATTATAGCCTCGACCCCATCTTCATTATTCCCTTGGTTATGTTGATTCCCTTCGTGGTCTTCCTCATGGTTTTCTTCATGGTTTTCTTCATGATTTTCCTCATAGTTAGCTTCCCTTTGTCTCCTAGTGGTAGCACGTCTTCCATTTCCTCTTCCTCTTCCTCTTCCTCTTCCTCTAGCCATCTAGGGTTTTTACCTAAAAATTAAATTATGTAGTTAGTTCTTGATTTAATATTTTATTATTTAATCTCTACCATTGCAAGACATTCCCTTAGTTGTGTAAATTGAAGTGAGCACAAGGCCTAGATTTGAACCTTTGCTCTGATATCACATGTAATAACCTACTTTACTTAACCCAACAAAATTTGACCACTCTTTTTTTTTTGTTTAATTTAATCATTGTATTCTATTCAATCGCATACTCTGGGCATCCATCCATTTGGATTAGGCCTTCATCCATCCAGGATGAGCATCTAACCATATGGGTTAGGCATCTATCCATACGGAACAAAACGTTTCATCTATCCAATATGGGATAGGCATCTACCCTTATGGGGTAGGCATCTATCCAATTGGGATAGGAGGTGCTCTGGCTATCAAAATTATTTACCGATGACCCAGATTCAACTTTATTTACCGATGACCCACTGTTATCAAAATTACTTAACTCAAATGCATGTAGCTTACCAATAGTAGCATCCAAGGAAACTGGCATATTAGGTATAGACCTCAATTCACTGATTGCAGAGACTCGGATTGCATAAGCAGGTAAAAGGGTTCTTAACAACTTACTTGTCACATCCTTTTCTTCAACAATTCCTCCTGCTCCCTTGATTTGATTTACAATCTCCTTTAGTCTTGTACTATACTGGGTTATGTTCTCACCTTCATTCATCCTCATAGATTCAAGTTGTCCTCTTAGACTATCAACTTTTGCTCTTTGAACATGTTCATCTCCTCCATATACAGATATGAGCTTAGTCCACATAGCCTTCACATCATTGCGGCCTTCTAGATCATTAAACTCAGAATTGGTCAATGTAGATGTTATTTCAATCATTGCTTGAATGTGTTCTTGCTTTGCCTTTATCTCTTCCATAGTCAATGGATAGGTGCTCGGTGTAACAAAATCATTCTCCAGATAGTATATAGCATATTCTCCAACTCCTGATAGATGTAGCTTCATCCTTTTCTGCCATGTAGAGAAACTTGACTTATTCAGCTTGGGTGCATTCCTCTTATACATCTTTGGATCTTTAACTCAAGTGCCTTTAAACATTCCTTTCGGAGTCCAAAGCTCTGATACCAATTGATAGTTCTAATACTTAATATAAGTATAGATCCAATAGCCAACAAGATGAGAGGGGGGGGGGTGAATCATACAAACTTAATCATCAATGAAATCATCAGATTCAACCTCGGTAACATATATCAATCATAGAATAAAACTATCAAACATGCAAACTCAAAAGCATATGAACAATATAAACCTCATAACACCAGATTTAATGTGGAAACCCAAATAGGGAAAAACCACTGTGGGATTTCGGACCCACTAAGAAATATACTCTTCTAGAGTATATGCTCGGTTAAAAGCCAATCTTATTAAAGATTACAAAACACATTGCTAGATGTGACCCGGTTAAGGGATTTCCCTCGGATCTGTTAGGATCTTCACTTTGTTAGAAGTGACCTTGTCAAAGGATTTCAAACACTCATTTAGAATGTCACCTTGTTAGAGGATTTACTTATAAGACTGTTAAGTCCACTCGGTTAAGAGATTTCCTGTTACTTTCACAAGCTAACAGTAATACAATCTATCTGCAACTTTACATCTAAAATGCTAAAGCAGATTCTTATTTGTTCAACACAATCTAGACATAGAACTAATCTTGTCTATCTGATGGGCATCAATACTCTATTATTCCAACAAGTCTTCAAGCTTCTGTGCTCGGTGATCACTATGTAGCATCCCTGTGCATACACTTGCCTGCATGCATTATTTATCAGCAATTCCTTATTTATAAACAATCATCTAACCACTTAATCTCCTTGATCACATTTCCCATGATCAATCATAGCCATCAGATCTTCAATCTTGTCCAGGTTCATTGTATCTTACGATCTAAAAAATGTTTTACCCTGCCTCGGAACTTGCACAATCATCTTGGAACTTGTGTTAGGGTAATGTGGTTCATTCTAAGTTGTAGATCTTCTTGCCTACTTTCCATTGCCTTAGATTTGTTAACAAACTTCTTCCACGGCTTGCCAATCATTGATCCACTCCAGCTCATCAGCTTCTTTCATTAAATATCACATGTAAACATTTAATGCATTCTGTTATAGCTCGGTTACAACTCGGTGAATACTAAACTTTACTCGGTAGACATTCTGTCTTCATTAACCGACTGCGATAACCTTAGGGTTTATCGACTAGGTTCCTTAGGGTTTACCAACTAGGTTCCTTAAGGTTTACTGACTAGGTTCTTTGGCTGATAACATAGTGTAGTATTAACCTTTACATTTTACAACATATGTATGATGTTAAAACAATCTAAAACATCAAGATCTCATCATTGTCTGACTCGATAGAGTTGCCCATTGAATAACTTATTCCTTTATTCATCATATTCTTTCCTGTGTCTTTACCGACTTCTTTATAATCTTCATATCATATTTCTTAAGATATGGCAACATCATACTGAATTAGAAAATCAATTTCTTGACATCAATGACAAAATAATAATATCAAGACAGTAAAACATCTTTAATCAGTTATGTCCATAATCATCAACAACCTTCTCAATATCCTTGTTATATTGCCAACACTTCTTACCAAAACCTTGACCCCATCCACGAACGCCTGAGTACTAGGGATAACTTCGTCCCTAGACTACCTACATACCCGTTTCGGCATGGGATCAAGGCGTAAAGTATGTAGTTCTATTTTCCAATCTATGGTTTAATGTAAACTGTTTGGTGGGTACGCAACCCTTTCTAGGGTCAATGTCCCAGACAGTTTCTTTGTGGTTGCTACCCACGGTGCTAGAACTTAAGTAAAGGCTCAAGATGGCCTATTGCTTGTGGCCTAAAACAACTAGATCCTAATACCTATCATAAGCATCACCCTTGACCCAATTGTCAATCGTCAACAACTCTTCAAGATTAAATCAATTTCATAAAAGCATTTCACTCGATCAACCTTAAAGGGGGTTTTCTATCGTTTAACTCAGCGGATGTAAAATCATTTAAGGATTATCTTATTAGATTATCGATCCAAGGGGTATTACCCGCCCCTTGGATTTTAACTTCCAAGTGCCCCTTATTACTCCCCGATGATTTATAGGGATGATGCCACAGACGTCGTTGATGCAGCTTTATTAGGCATTAAGTGCAGGAGTTCAACACAACGACATTACCCATAAACGTGACCCAGAGGCACTGTAAATACCGAACACTGCTAGGTTTTAGTTTTCCAACCTCCTTTGTTTAGTTTTCTAACTAAGAAGCTATGAAAACTTTTTTTTTTAATTAGCATCATGCTTGAAACAATTATGAAATGAATGTGCATAATTAGACATCGCAAAGTTTAATTAATTGAAATAACTACTTCTACGGGATTCATGTACCAAAGTACCATCCTTCTACAACTAAACTATTTAATATTTCAAACTTGAAATATAACTTGCACAATAATGACAATTATGGAACTCGCATATTGATAATCAAAATGTGCAACTTGCATGAAGATGATGGAAATGTAACTCGCTCATCAATAAATGCAAATAATGTATAAGTAATTTGCATGATGCAAGAATAGTGTAACTTACATGCAAGATTAAGCAATGATTTATTCCTACCATGAGAATAATTAATTATAGAGTCACTAGCTCAAAAATAGCAATTAGTTTAGACATTAGACAAATTTTGGATCAAATCATAATAATATAAATTAATTGCTTTTAATGAATCTAAAATACCAACGAAGTAACCCAATAAATCGCAAATAGATTGAGAGATTCCAATCATAAAATTTGATATACTTTAATTTACAATTATAATTTTACTAAATAATGATCCCAATTATTTATAAATTTTCTAAATTTAATTTTACTAACTAAAATTTACTTTTAAAGAAAATATTAGTAATGTCCTTTGGAAATTGAAATACAAAAGAAAATCTAAATAGATATATAAAAAAAGAATACGAATTTAGTTTTAATTGGTAAATGGGGAGTGGGGGCCACGGGTCCCATCACCCCTAGGGACCTGCAGGTGCAGGCCCACAGTGATGAGGGGACACCGTGGGCCCCTCTGCTCCCTCTGCGGCCACTGCCGTAACAGTGACCGCATGGGTAGTGGAGGTTACCACTCCCCAGCGGTTACATTAACTCTGCCTCCCCCCCCATGCGTTGACCGTTAAACTTAATTTATGCAAGCAAATTTTTTTGAACTTTATTTTTTTTTATTCTTTTTTTTATCGTAAAAATTTAATAAAGCAATATATATATATATATATATATATATATATATATATATATATATATATATATATATATATGGTTTTATTCCAGTTTTGTTAATAGATTAAGAGAGGCATATATAAAAATGTTAATATAAAAATAAAATAAGAACTTAATCACAGGAATAATGGAGAGAAATTATTTCAGATGATTTCACAGGAGCATAAAGAAAATACATTATGCTGGAAATTGAGGCAAGCAAATACAGCAGAGGGGAGATTTTATAAATTTTCTCTCATGACAGCCATGTTCATCTACATAGAGGAAGAAATCAAATCGATATCAAGAGAGGGAAGAAAAAATGGATTTACTCTCGGGAATTAAATAAGTTTTGGTACACATGAACAAATTTAAATTCAACACAAGATTCTTATATGAGAAATTAATTTCCATTCATAGTAAGTTTTGTTCACAAGAAAGAAAACAAGAAAAACAAGATTGAAATTAATCTTTAATCCCAAATAGTTTCATTCACAAGAAAACAAGATTCCATTTATTCATTCTAACTCAAAGCAAGAATTTAAAACAAGATTTCATTTGTTTAATCTAATTCATAGTAAGAATTTAAAACAAGACTTCATTTATTTTATTTTATTTAATTCACAACAAGTATTTAAAACAAGATTTCATTTATTTAATCTAATTCACAGCAACAATTCAAAACAAGATTTCATTTATTTAATCTAATTCACAGCAAGAATTTGAAACAAGATTTTGTTTATTTAATCTAATTCACAGCAAGTATCTAAAACAAGATTTCATTAATCTAATTCACAGCAAGAATTTTAAACAAGATGCATGATTCAATAAAAAAAAGGAGAACCTGGATACTTGCAGCTTAATGTAGAACCCCCTTTGAATTCTTCAACTAGCCTCCCTTGATCCTTCCTTGCAACCTTTCTTTGAATTTCTTCAAACTACTACTTAACAATCCTACAATGAAATGTGACTACAAAAAAAAAGACTAATGCTTGAGAAAACTTTTCTTCAATAAAAATAATCAACCCCCTCTTTTAAAAATTTGCATACAATATATAGAAAAAACCCCTTAATTCCAATATCTAGAGAAATTAATTTAGAATGAGATTCTTTTTCCAATATTGGATCCATGCAAAATTGATTAATATCCTAGTGGGGGGAGTTACATGCAAGGGAATTAAAGAATGAAGATTCCTCTAGAAGCTTCTAATTTCTCCTACAACATGTGTCATAATTGGGAATGGGAAAAAAGAATAAATAAATAATGCCTATTTAAATTATATTCTCCAAGTGTGTATGTGGGTCCATTATTTAACCTTTTATAATATTTATTCAACCATATTTAATAGCTGAGCTACACAAAAAGATATAATAGAAATTGTATCAAATCAAAAGTGATAAAGGAGGGTTGTGACAAGATTCTTCACATGGAGTGGCAACATCCTAGGGTGTATGTTGAATACATTGGAGTCTGTGAACAACTACTATGATTAGATTGTTGTAGTCTAAATCATTGGGTAAAATCGCTAGTTAAGTAAAGATGCCAATAATATGGAAAGAATACAATCTCTACAAATTTGATTCAACAACCGTACATGAATCTTTGTCCAACACCTCAACTTGAGTTCAACAACTAGTGATGCACCAGACATGTAAGGTGGATTGCTCATAGCCTGATATAGTCCTAATTCACTCCTTTCAAAATTGATCACCTATAAAATAGAGGTTGGCTTAAACAACACACACTAAGCTTTGACTTAGTGTGTGTTGTTTGATGCGGACCCTACTTACATTCCCATTGTCGTTTTCTTCCCAATATGCATCTGACAGATTAATCCAAACATTTGCATCTAACAAGTCTCATCAGCCTTGGGGAATACAACTTGCAGACAACTTTTTTCCATTATATATGTCCTCTTTTAGGGAAAACAAAGTTTTACATTTCATAGCGAGTTAATTATACATATGCTCAATGTTTTTTTAATTTTTTTAAACAATAAAAATGGGTATGGATATAATATTTAGTTGATATATATTTTATAAAAAAATGACAGATTAATGTTACATTATATTATTAACTATAATTTATTTTTTTACAAACTAATTATAGTATTTTTTAATAAGATTTCAATTGTTATCATGAATTTCACTTTGATCAATGTACACAATAATTAATTTCAAAGTATTCATTATTATTATTTATCTCAATAAAAAAGATTTTAAATATTGTCGATTGAATTTTATAATTAATTAAAATTTATTATTTTTAAAATTATAAATTAATTTTTATTTTAAAATTATATATAAAATAGTTGCACATACACATTAAACAATAATAATTTAATTCGTAATATTTCTTAACTTTTTCATTATTTAAAAAAAAAGATACTAGTATATTTATAAATATAATTTATTTATGTAATATATACCTAATTGTTTAATTTATATTCACAATATTATAATTCTCCATATAATCTTATAATAATTATCAAAAAATATCTTAAAATCTAACAAATAATTTCATTTATAACATTCAAAAAGTTTAAATTATTTCAAATAATATTAAAAATATATCTATCAACTATGTTTGTATAATATGTATCCACAAAATTTATAGATGCTTTATTTTAGAAACTTTTTTATAATTTATAATATAAATGTTTAAAAACAATTTGAAATTATATAATGTCAATTCAAAATAAATAAAATAAAATTATTTAATATTATTTAATATTATTTAAAATAATTTAAACTTTTTGAATCTTAATAAGTAAAATTAATTCGACTATAATTGTTATAAAATTTTATTGACTATTATAATGTTGTGAATAAAAATAAGAAAGTTAGATATATATTTCATATATAAATTATATATAGATTACTAATTTAATGTGTACGTGTAGGTATTCCATACTAAATTTTAAAATAAATAAGTTAATTCATGATCATCAAAATAAAATTTGTAATTAATTGTGAATAACAATAGATAATATTTAATTATTTTTTCATTAAAATGAAAAATAAAATAATAATAAATAATTTGACATTAATTAGTATATATATTAATTATAATAAAAAATATTGATAACAATTGAAACTTAATAATTTAAAAAATATAATTAATTTATTAAAATATAAATAAAAAAGAATTATATAACATTCATTTGTTGTTTCATTTTTATTAAATATATAATAATAAATAATTTGACATTAATTATTATATATATTGATTATAAAAAAAAATATTGATAACAATTGAAACTTAATAATTTAAAAATATATAATTAATTTGTTAAAAAATAAATAAAAAAGAAATGCATAACATTCATTTGTTGTTTAATTTTTATAAAATATATAATAATAAATAATTTGACATTAATATATATATATATATATATATTATAATAGAAAAAAAACTGATAACAATTGAAACTTAATAATTTAAAAAATATAATTAATTTGTTAAAAAATAGATAAAAAATAATTATGTAACATTAATCAGTTATTTCATTTTTATTAAATATATATTAATTAAATATTATATACATACTTATTTTTAATGTTAAAAATAATATTATTTTTTTTTATGTATGTATAAACTAGTCAAAATTTAAAATCTATTTTACCTGAAAGAAGGCATGTGGAAATATATTTAAACATATATACTTAAACATGCAAAAAATTATGCAAGTTAAACTGTTCCAAACTTGTTTTTGCAATCTGACAAAACTTGACGGATATAAATGCTTTTAGGAAGATGAGAAATGGAAATAGGGAAGAAAATGGTAACAGGAAAATATTAGTGGGATCCACATCGAAAAGCGCACACTAAGTCAAAGCTTAGTGTGTGTTGTTTAAGGCTGGCCGTAAAATAATGGTGTCCTAGGTTATTCATTAGAAGAATGGTTTGAAATGCAATTTTGAATGGAAAATGACGAGATGTAAGGCTAGAGTTTGCATCCCAACCTTATTGTGTTACTAAGGTTTTTGTCCCAACACGCACATTTAGGATTTCTCCAAAATTCTCCTCAAATTCAAAGGGTCTTCTTTTATACACTGTTAAGGTGAATAAGTTGGCCAAAAGCCAAAAGAAATAATTGATATCAACATTCATTATTATTATTGTTTAAAATCAAGATCAGGTCGACTCTAGATACATTTTTTTGTTATTATTCAATTTGATGCACATGAAAGGGGACACAAGCCTCAAACAAGATTCAAATGTTAGTATGTTAGTTTCCAACTATAGACATATAAAAATGACCACTTTCCTAAGTGAATATTTAATATTCATTTTAACCTCATTCCTCTATTTAATTAAATTTAATTTAATTTAATTATTAACATTCATCTATTTGATTAAATGAGTTATTCTATTTATTTAATTAAATTCACCTAAGTCTCTCATAGCCTTTAATTAAATAAATCACTTTATTTAATTAATTCCCCTTTCTCCCCTTTTTAATTAAATTTACATTTAATTAAATTGTTCACTACAAATAAATAGATCTAATTTATTTATTTAAATCCCCCACTTGCATTTATGCAAGCTGAATCTATTTTTGCTGAAATAAAACAATTTATTTTAATTAAAATTACCCTCCATCCACTTGCATTCTCCTACATCTCCCACTTGCCTCTCTAAACCCCCCTTCTAGATTCTTCTAATCACTTCTAAATTAGCCTAACCCATCTACTAAATATTGTCACATCCCTAAACAAAGGGAATTCACTTCTCAAACCCTCAAAGTCTTTGAAAACCATTAAAGGCTTTATGTCTTCAACAAGTTAACCTTCAAAGTCTTCTAAGGCATTAATGGTTAACTCAACCCTCTTGCATGATTAGAGACTTTCTCTCTAACTCAACCCACATCTAACCTAGGGGTCTCATCAAGCATTCATTGCTTTGACCATGGTTATTCCTTTAACCCTTGTACAAGAGTTTATCCTTTGGGTAAAAGCTTTGTCCAATAGATAACCTTAACCTAACCTTAACCCTTACCTCCTAAGGTAACCATGAGGTCTTTTCAAGCATTTAATGTTTCTTACATCTCCTCTCAAGCAGCCTTATGTTGACAATTGTCACCATTTCATTGGTGAGAATTGTAAACATGGATTGATAACTTTCAATCCTGACCCTTGTTAAGATTATCCAATCCTGACCATCCATTGCCCTATTTTTCCTATAAATAGAGCCCTCATTCCTCCATTTTCATATCCAAGTCTTTAGTATCAAACTTATAGACATTTTACTCATATCCAAGTTTCATGCATCTAATCTATACTCATTTATATAAAGCATTTAGTCTCTCTTTGAATAGAAATAATCTAATAAACATTTTAGAAGCATTTCTATTATCATAATAATCATATTGAACTATTGCATCATGTTAGGATAGTTCTTTTACTAATCCTTTCATCTTATCATCATATACATGCTAGTTTAATTCATATTTGTTAATATCATGCACATTTAGGATTGCATTTATGTTAGATTGATCAAACATCCCTCATTCTCATGATTGTCATCCCTAAGTCACTTTGCTCAGTGATCTGAGAGCAAAGGCATTGGCTTGAGGGGTCTTGTGAGATAGAGAACAATGGAACATCCCTTGGGAAGTTGAGTTATTCTTCCATATAACTCCATAACTTGCACCAAGAGTCCCATTGGTGTGTGGACTAGTCCTGAATTCGTATTTTCCATTTCATCACCCAACGTTTCCCACACAAATTTTTGGTGCCCACCATGGGGCATAAACCCATTTATAAAATCTTTTTTGATGCAGGACTAACTTTGTAGGTACGCGGAAAATCTGAGTTAGTGCGTCGATTCCTTCCTTTAGCGCATCTGGTCTGTCTTCCAGCGCATACCGCTCACTGTTTAGCGCGTTGGACCCAAAACTTAGCGTATTTCGTAGTAACCTTAGCGCATAACACTTCTGCTAATTCCTAATAAGCATCAGCGCTTTGAAGCATCAGTTCAACGCATCCATACAACAACGTAGCACATTGGTGCGATTCCGTAGCACGTAGGGTCTACAGATTAGCGCATAACAAACACAGAGGGAAAAATACAGTTGTAACCAAGACCGAAAATCAGACTTGTGGAAGTCCACCTTTAGAATACATTTTGCTAACTGGTGTTTTATTGCAGGTCACTAACCTCTGTTTTGTAGGATTGGAAGATTTTTTTTTTTTAATATTTTAGGCATTTGATTAGTTTTCTTGTTTCTAACTTTGCTAAGTTAGTTATTTGAAGTTTTTCATTTTCCTTATTAGTAAAAATGAACTCATTTTCCTTTTGGGTTATTTAAAAATAACAACAAAAAAAATCTTCAATCTTTCTTTCATAGGGAGAAAAACAATTTATTTTGGGATTTAAAAAGAACAAGACAAACTTTACTTTTGCAAAATATAAAACGAATCTCACCATCCTTTGGTGTTTAAAAGGATCCACTTTATTTTTTTTGTATAAGTTAAAGAACCTCACTTCCAAGTTCTAGATAAAGCAAATGAGGTAAATCTTTCCCCTATCGAATTTATTTTGTTGACCATATCGAAGAATTTGATTTGATGACCAGGATTTATTTACTTAGATCAAAAAAATCACTGATTTGAGAGTTAAAAAGAACACCATGCCTTTTTTGGAGCAACATCTCCTAACAGAAGTTAGCAAATCATTGAATTGAAGGGTTAAAAAGAACCATTTTGTGCCTTATCTCGAAAGTGGAAGGTATATGCTCTCCCCTTAATTGGGTGACCAAAAAGCCAAACCACTCTTAAGCTTTATGTAATTAACCATTTACATCCTTTAGTAGGTCTGCCCTCCCAAGTTGCTCTTGGAGCACCATTTAAATGGTCGATGAGAGGGGATTGACCTAAGTGGGAAATAGCTTTATCGCCAAGTGTTCCAACCCACTATAATCAAAAGTGGAGGATGACGAAAGTCCCTTCAACAGTTTTGCTCAGTAATTAGCCTTCCCCTAGTATCTTTACGATACGTAAAGCCTTTGTTCTAAAGGTTGGGAAGCCTCCCGAGGGAGTTTATCACTGAAGACTGAACAAGAAGCTTGATTACGAACTTTAGTAATAGAAACCTTGAGCTGAGTCAGTATCCAAACATCCTCAATATCATAGTGCAAGGGTGGGGAAGAATCCGCCCCCAAGATTACTCACCATATATCTCCTAAGATAACTACCCAATTGTGAAGCAATTCACTTTGGGTTAATTTCTAGCAAAAGGCAAAAAAACAGACGCCCCCTAGGGGGTGACACGACTCTTTGAGCTGACGGAGTATCGAGACTAGTGGGCTATGGTATTGTTGATGACCTTTGAATAATGAGTCTATCTAAATTGTCTTATTTGTATCCAAACCTGTGAAAACATTGGGGATTTGAACACATCCTCACAGAGCATACACTCTTTGTTTAGAATAGGCAAAAATGGTTGTCTTTTTCTTGCTGTGTTTGCAATTTATAATTCAGAAAATCATCCATCAAAATTAAAACAAGTGTTGAAAATTTCCAAGAAAACCAAAAATAGAACAAACAGAGCAATTTAGCGCGTAGGAGCAATCTCCTAGCGCATCTAGGGCACACTTTAGCACATACAAGTTGAAACTTAGCGCACTCATTCTTAAAAATAGCGCATAACAGTCTGAAATTTGACAAAATTTTCACTACCTCTCTAAAACACCATATTAGCGCTTTGAAGCATCAGCCTAGCGCATTGGGGGCAAACTGTAGCGCTCTGAGTCTAAACATTAGCACGTATTAAGGACATAATAGTGCATAATCATCCCAGTCAAAGAAAAATTCAAAACTCTGGTTTAGCATGTAGCACAGGAATCTTAGCGCATTGGTGGCTTTAAATAGTGCATATATATCACACTTTAGCACATCCAGTCTCTGTCTTAGCGCATAGGTAAAACTTATAAAAACCGAGAGCAAAACTGAACATTTTTGAAAAATTTTATCATCAATCTTGAGTACCCTTTTGGACTCTTAGTCAAACTCACCAATCAAAACTTGAACCAAAACATCCGAGAAAAAACTCCAAACAATCAAGCAAGTCAGTCTTAGAACAACAGTTGTCAGAATTCAAAACTAGCTAGAGGTAAAAATTTGTCTAATCAAAATTAGGTAACATCATCACATTGATCAAAAGGTCCGCCAATTAAATGGATTCCATCAACTAAACATACTTAGTTTAAACTTAAGTCATCAAATTGAGTCTCCATATCAGGAAACTCTTATTCCATATCATTCGACACACTTTGTCGTGGGGGGGCATCTAAACCTCCACTTGATAAAGTAGGCTTAAGTTTTCAAATGAATTATCTCAATCCAAACAAATCAAAGGAAACCATTGATCACTCATGTATGACCACTCATATTTTGAGAGGAAAAAGTCTTCATCACAAAACTAAGTTGAAGAAACGACAACCTAGTTCCTAGAAACTTGTCAAAAGGAATAGATTTCTCTACATCAATTGCCAACTCTTCAAATCAAATCGCACCTTTCTCCATCATATGCACTTGTATCTTCAAGACAAGTCAAATGAATTTTACGAAGAACCATTAAGAAACGGAGCCTTTTGTGAAAAATCAGCATTCACTCAACGCTTGAATCGTGGAGGAAAGATCAACCCCGCTTTCTTCCCAGAAGTTTGCATCACTTATAACATAGCTCGATTTGAACCACCAACCCCCAAACAACAAGAAGAAGAGTTTTTCCCCTTTGTCACAAAAATTTTCTACTAAATGCCCACTGTCACTCGCTCTCAATGAAACAAGCAAAGTGAACCACAACTAGAGTCCAGTATGGGTCGAAGATTATCAAACCCGTTCGATTATACTGATCTAGGAGAAACATAGATTAGTGAGGAGCTCCTTCAAGAATGTCAAGAAAACCCCTCATTTCAAAAACTTATGGAAAGACTCATAGAGGCTAACAAAGAAAAATACATGCTCATGCTAACAAGCAAAGGAGTTAGACTTCCTGAAGACTTTGACACTGAAATCTTTAGGACAAGGTCTCAAAATTACGCTTATCAAGAACAACAAAGAGAAGAAGAAACCCGTGACCCTGAACAACATAACATCCCAGAACACACCCATACCCGAACTAGAGATAATGAAAGGGAAGAACCCTTCCCTCGGCAAACAAATGTACCCCTGGTTTCTCTTACACAACAAATGCAAGATGATATTCCTTAAATAAAATTTGTCCTTACCCTTTTGACAGGAGATTAAACATGATACCTTTTCCCCCGAATTCAGATATACCCTAATATGATAAGTATGATGGTAAGAGTGATCCCCATGATCATGTTTGGGAGTTTTGTACCATGAGCCTTGAATTTGCCTACGATGACACTTATTTAATGACGCTATTCCCAAGAAGTTTAGGAGGGCAAACAATGGAGTGGTTGTCTAAACTTACACCTCCCGTCAGATCCTTTCATGAGTTGGTCAATAAATTTATCACACAATACTCGTACAATATTCAGCACGCAATCACCATGTTGGATACATATGTCATACTAAATAGAAAAACAATGAAACATTCATGGTGTTTCTTCAATGTTGGAGACAGATGGTTTCGAGATATCCTAGAGATGTGCCTAAAAAGGAAAAGATGGAAATTTTCATCGACAATATTAATAGTGAGATGAGTTATATACTAAAGCTCCAATGCATACCATCTTTTGCCAAGTTAATCGAAAATGAAATCCAAGTAGAGGAAGCATGTGTCAAGAAGGGAACATTTAAGTTCTTCAAAGAAGGAAATAATTCATCCAACTCTCACTTTAACAGCCAGAACAACAATAAAAATAGGCAAATCCAGATTATGGACCAGAAACAAAAACGTTGTTAATGAGGGAGAAACTGATGATAATGATATGGATTCCAAACAACCAATATTGGCTTTATCAGGTAATCCTCAGGCTACCAAGAATCAAAAGGGTGTTAACCATGGCACTAACACTTATATGCCAAATATCAATCAGGGACCTTCAAATACAAACACCACCAACAATACCCAAGGCAACAACACAAATCAAGGACCTAATCCAAATCTGAGGGATAACACCAACAATTTTCCAAATAGATGCATTTACACACCATTGGGGCAATCCTTAGAATCAACATTCCGAGAACTCCTGGCAAATAAGATTATCACATTGCCAACCATAAACAATTTCGAACCCCAAATCAAACCACCTTGGTGGAATGACTCGCATTTCTGTGATTTTCATTGAAACAAAAGACATCACACAAATGATTGCATGAGGCTTAAAAACATTGTTCAAGACATGATCGATCAAGGTGATTTAACAGTTGATGGTCTCAAGATGAATGGTGATCATGACACCTTTAAAAATCCTCTTCCAAATTACAACAAAGACAGAGCTTTATCATCAAACGATACATGGGGACCTCACATAAATCATCTGTACAACAACACTATCAATCACATATCAACAGAAGATAATCAGATAAACCTCACAAAGATCAAAGACAAACAAGACCATACATTAATCAATGTAACAACTCGAGCTCAAAAATATGTTTTGAAAAGGCATACATCCACATCAACCACTATCCCCAAGACTCAATATGATTTGGTAAGTCAATTGTGGAGAACCACTGCTCAGATATCGATACTCGAGTTTCTCAAACTCTCACCAAAACATAAGGACATGTTGGAATAATCACTAGTTGAAACAAATGTACCTCAAGATCTGGATATTGACAAATTTCAAGCCATGGTGGCTCACATGACAGAGCCTCATAATCTCACCTTTTTCGAACATGATAATATCTCTTTGAGCCATCCACAAAATACTCCCCTTCATACTGAAGTCTTAGTCTACAAACATCAAGTTAAAAGAGTATTAATAGATGGAGGAGCTGGTCTCAATATCTGTACCTTAAAACTTATCTGTGCATTAGGCTTCTTTGAGCAGTCTATTGATCCACACAAAAGGATCACCATCAAGGCATATGATGATGAAGAGAGATCGTCCAAGGGAATAGTAATACTGCCTATTCAGGTAGGACCGATACAAAGAGACACTATGTGCCAAGTCATAGACATAGACCTCACATACAATATTTTATTGGGTCATCCTTGGATACATCAACTGAAAGTAGTACTGTCAACTTATGATCAGTGTGTCAAATTACCATATAATGGGCAGGATATTTCTATATCAGTAGATAATAACCCCTTTCAACATTGCAATGTTACGGGGGCAGCCCAAGACAGCTTGGTTCCACACAA
This sequence comes from Cryptomeria japonica, assembly GCF_030272615.1. Classification (NCBI taxonomy): domain Eukaryota; kingdom Viridiplantae; phylum Streptophyta; class Pinopsida; order Cupressales; family Cupressaceae; genus Cryptomeria; species Cryptomeria japonica. The sequence goes on from NC_081409.1 coordinate 398,307,512, forward strand.
CAAGGAAGCTCAAACTTCCTTAGCATTAGATCATCATCAAGAAAAGCTCAAATCTTTATCCATGGATTTCAAACAAAAGATGAAAATCAAAGAGCAAGGCATGGGAGAATACTCTTTAAAACCCATGTGTCTAACCAAATTACTAGTGTCACCAAAATCTCATGGACAACCTTCTGCATCGACACATCAAGCAACACAACCCATCACCAAGTTTGATGGAAAGTTCATTCAATTGGTTACAGTAGCACATGAATCAAAAGAGAAAGACATCCCTAGTTGGCTATAAAAGGATGAGGGAGAAGACATAGCTGCTATTATGGAGGTAGCTATACCAACACAACAGTATGGAAAAGGATACTTGATCATGCAATGAATGGGATACATTGGTAAAGGACCTATAGGCAAGAGTCAAGAAGGCATCACAAAACCATTGGACCCTCCTTCACAGTTTTCCCGAGACAAGATAGGATTGGGATATGGACACAGTCTACTGCCAAGGCAAAAGCAAAATAAATATCAAAAACCTCAGTGGAAAGCAAAGAATAAATGCAACGAGGACTCATGGCAAGAGGCACTACACCAAGCAGTAGAAACAATAAGGAAAGAGCGAGAATACCAAGAAAAAGAGAAACAACAAGAGGAGTTGGTCATTCAAAGAGAAGAAGCATCTTATGAGGAAGTACACCACGTTCAGGAACCTATTCAAAACAAAGAAGAATCACCTCCTGAAGAAATCACTACTCCCCAAGGAGAAAGTATATGAATAGATGCAATGAGTACAAGTAGGTTCTGATACAAAATTAGAGAAAACTACCAAACTTATATCAATTATCAGGGATCTCTTTTCACCTTACAACATACCTGTCAAAAGCACTGAAAGACTCTAGGACAATACTTCTGAAACCAATTCTAATGACTATGAATTGGGCAATTGTTCAAATGTTACTGAAGATATTCTTGAAAGTTCTATTCATACACCCCTTTCTCAGGAAGGACAAGGCACAGACTCTAGACTACTTGAATTTGGTCCACAACATATCTACGAAGCTAAGGAAAATCAGCAGTGACACTATGAGGAAGTCTACATGGAAGATGATACCATCAAAGACCTCGACAATATCATTAACTTTTCCAATATCCCAGACAACCTTAACGATTCCTCTATCATGACACTTACCGCAGCTGACCTCAACCCACCGAATTACTCTTTATCGCTCATATTTCTTGATCTTATAGACTGGGATGAACCTAAACACCATGACATACCTATTTTCCCAGATGATGAATCTATTATCCATTACCTATATACTGTCAACCCAAAAATAGACTCTACCAGCAAACAATGTAATGATAGCTGCAATCAGGAGGGTGCCAAGTCTCTTAGTCACAAAAATGAAAGAAATGAAGGATCTAATGCTGAAAACCAGTCAATGGTAGAACTAGATCCCAAAAAAGTCAAAATAAAGGACGCATCTGAGGGTGAAAACCTTTTTAAGGCACCTAAGGATGGGAGACTTGACACTCATCCTGAACACTATTAGGAGCAATCACCCATATTTATTGAGCCCACTCAATCAATCAATATTGGTACAGAAGAAGCAGCTAAAAACATACACCTAGCAGAATCTCTGACAGAAGAAGAAAAACCAGAGTTTATCAGATTCTTCAAAGAAAAGCAAATGAATTTTTCTTGGTCATATGCAAATATGCCCAAAATAGATCTAAACTTAATCATGCAACATTTATCTATTGCTCCAGGAGCTAAGCCAATCAAGCAAAAATTAAGAAAGATGAATCCGCATGTAGCATTAATGGTCAAAGAGGAACTAAAGAAGTTATTAGACTTCGGATTTATTCAACCTATAGACTATGCTGAATGGATTTCAAACATTGTGCCAGTTTTAAAACTAGATGGAAGCATCAGGATATGCATAGATTTGAGCGATGTTAACAAAGCCTATCCAAAGGATGACTTTCCTTTGCCCAGCATCGACATAATTTTAGACCTCACAGCAAGCCATGCAATGCTATCATTAATGGATGGTTTCTCTGACTATAATCAGATCAAGATAGCTCCAGAAGATCAAGATAAAACAACGTTCACCTATCCTTGGGGAATGTATTGTTGGAATGTCATGCCTTTTGGCTTGAAGAATGTTGGGGCAACTTATCAAAGAGCAATGACGACAATATTTCATGATATGATGCATACCTTCATGGAGGACTATGTGGATGATTTACTAGCTAAGTCATTTACCCAGGTAGAACATCTGGGCATATTAGATAAAATCTTTCAAAGATTGGATAAAATCCAAGTCAGGCTAAACCCTAAGAAGTGTGTCTTCGGGGTGACATCAGGCAAATTATTAGGCTACATTGTGTCAGCAAAGGGCATTGAAGTAGATCCAACGAAGGTACATGCCATCATGGAGATGCAACCTCCCAAGAATATTAGTCAACTCAGAGACAAGGAAGGCTACATTCTATCAGGCGATTCACAGCCCAATTAGTAGATAAAATTCTACCATTCAATCATTTGCTCCATAAAAACATACCATTCAGATGGGAAGCCAAGTGTGCAGAATCGTTCTATTAAATCAAGCAATATCTAATGAACCCACCAATTCTAGTACCACCCATAGTAGGGAAGCCATTTATTCTCTACATATCAACAACAAACATATCATTGGGGGCACTATTAGCACAAGAAGATCAAGAAGGCAAGGAACAAGCTCTATATTGTGTCAGTAGAAAATTGAATGGATATGAGCTGAATTACACATTCATTGAGAAGGCTTGTTTAGCTGTGGTATTCACCTCTCAAAAAAATTGACATTACATGCTAGCTCACACAATCAAGCTAGTAGAAAAAATTGATCCTCTCAAGTATTTACTCAGCAAAGCAGCTCTCACAGGAAGACTAGCTAAATGGGTCATGATTCTTAGCGAATTTGATATCCAATACATAGAGTGTCGAGCTATCAAGGGACAAGTAATTGTAGATCAATTAGCTGAAGCACCACTACCAGATAAGCAACCAATGGAGGTTTAATTTCCAGATAGGGATGTCCTTACTGTTACCACCAAGAAATGGACCCTATACTTTGATGGTTCCTACACTCAACATGGCTCAAGTGTCAGCATCTTTTTCGTCACTCCTGAAGGACACACCATACCAAGATCATATAGACTCATGTTTCCATGTACAAATAACATTGTTGAGTATGAAACACTAGTCATAGGAATCAAAATGGTCATGGAATGGAGAATCACGAAATTGAAGGTCTATGGAGATTCCCAACTGGTTATAAATCATATTAACAATGAATATCAAACAAAGGATGATAAGTTGCTGCCATACAAAAGAATGGTTAATGACTTCAAACAATATTTTGTACACATCACCTTCGAGAAAATACCAAGGTTGGATAATAGAGCAACTGATGCACTGGCTACTATCACTTCACTACTACAAATTCCAGAGCAATAGATTCGTTAGGAGTTTCTGGTAGCGCAACTATTTTCCCTAGCCTATGACAATTCTACATCCCATGTTTTCTATGCCTTAACTGGTTCAGACTCTCCTTTATACGGGACAATATATGAGTATCTTAAAACCAATACCCTACCCATTGACCTATCTCGAAATAAAAAATGCAACTTTATCCGGCAAGCCTCTCGTTATACCTTAACTGTTGACACTCTTTACTGTCGAGGTCTAGATGGTACTCTTCTTAGTTTCCTTGATCGTAATGAATTTGAACCTTCTTTACACAAGCTCCATGAGGGTATCTATGGCACACATTCAAGTGGTCCTACTCTCGCTAAAAAATTTATGAGAATGGGACATTTCTAGCCGATAATGGAGAAAGGCTCTTATCAATTTGCAAAGAAATGTCCTAAATGTCAAATCCATGGCAATCTTATCCATGCACCAACACTAGAATTATAGCCATTTACAACATCTTGGCCTTTCTATCAGTGGGGACTTGATTTAGTAGGAAAAATGCATCCTTCATCTTCAAATGGACACAAGCTCATTATCACTGCAACAGAGTATTTTACAAAATGGATTGAAGCAGTCCCAATGACCATAGTAACTGAAAACAAATTGCCTCTTTTATTCTCAATTATCTAATTTGTAGATATGGCATCCCCAATTATATTATAACAGACAATGGGCGTCCCTTAAAAAATCAGGATGTGCGAGAACTATGTGAACTATGTGCGTCCCTTAAAGAAGACAGTAAATGATGCAGGAAAGGATTGGCATGTGCAACTCAATCTGGCACTTTGGGCATATAGGACTAGCATCTGGACACCTTCAAGAGCTACACCATATTCATTGGTGTATGGACCAGAAGCAATTTTACCTCTTAAGGTAGAAATTCCATCACTCAGAGTATCTCTGAAAGGCCTCATTCCAGATGAGGAGTACCGGGTCAAAAGATTGCAATAACTCGAGCTTCTGGATGAAAAATGCCAACATGCCTATAATCACCTTAAAGCATACTAGCAACACATGTGTAGAAGCTACAACCACAAAGTCATCCCTAGGATTTTTAAAGTCAGTGATCTCATACTCAAAGAAAATCCTAGAAATCAACAAGATTGAGAAAAGAAGGGCTAGTTTGAGGCTAACTAGTTAGGTCCCTATGTCATAATATCAACCTATGGATCAGGTGCCTATTAGCTAACAAATTCAGAAGGTGATGTTCTCGATGAACCAACCAAGAACATCCATTTGAAGAAATTCTACTCTTGAGTGGTCTAATGCAAAAAATACAAAATAAAATAAAATCAGAAAACTAACAAAAAAAATTAAAAAGGTGCAATAAAAACAATTGGTGAAAACCTGGCAATAGGCGCTATTTGTGAGGGAACAACTCCTCTATCTATCATTACTCATATCTTTTTGCATCCGAAGTCATAACTACCGGCCATCGCCCAACACTTTATATGCAGCATCATCCCGGACATACTTAGTGTAGTCACTATCCTTGCTTATCTGAAGATCAAATCATTATATCCCACCATGGCTTGGTAATCACTGTACATATCCACATCGATCGGTATCTATAACTAGGGCCAACATTCATTTGACTTCAAGCAAACAAAAATTGCAGCATGCCAAACAAATCCTGTCAAGCCAAAGATCCAACAACCGAGAAAACAAAGCACTAATACAATTAACAACTTCAACACACATGATGGATGATTTTCTGAAATATAATTTGTTTACACCTTGCATGAAATTTTGACTATTTTGCATTTGAACTTTTTGAATTATTGGATCTCCTAATTTTCTCAATGATGCATCGAGCTAGAGAAAGTGGCCGAAAAGTCTGATATTTTTTTGGTTTTCTGTCTGTGAGGCGATCACTTGTACTGTGCAAATCTTGTTTTGAGATGTGATTTAAAACATATCACTGAAGACATTGTTCCACTTTGTGCATACAAATGGTTCAATCTTATCTGTTTATATGCAAGCAACACTCAGGTCATCTTGGTTCAATTATACCTTGACGCTTGTGCCATCTTGCAATATCAAATTCCATGTAAGTTTTTCTCAGGTCATTATGGTTCAATTATACCATTATGCTTGCACAATCTTCCAACATATCAAAAGCTCAATTATGATAAACAAAAACAAAGCTAAAACATGTGACTATACAGGAATGACAAACGATAGAATGAGGATGATCAATTAGTTGCATAATCATTTTATAAATAGTTGCATATCATTTTACAATTAGTTGCATATCATGTTACAATTAGTTACATATCATTTTACAAATAGTTGCATATCATGTTACAATTAGTTGCATAATCATTTTACAATTAGTTGCATATCATGTTACAAATAGTTGCATATCATTTTACAAATAGTTGCATATCATGTAAATTTCCATTCAATTGCATATCATTATCATACATCTCATTTTCAAGATACATCTCACATCATATCATTATCATACATCACATTTTCAAGGTACATCTCACATCATATAATTATCATACATCTCATTTTCAAGATACATCTCACATCATATCATTATCATACATCTCAATTTCAAGATACATCTCACATCATATCATTATCATACATCTCATTTTCAAGAACATCTCACAAATCAAATTCATTATATCAATGCATCTTCATCATCAATCATATCAATCAATATCAAATCAAAAGCATTTATCTAAGCATCACATCATCATCATAGAAACATCATATCAATGCATAAGTCAACATCCATAAACACATCACATGTGGATCAGAAAATCGGTGTCATATATCTCAAAAATTGTCAAAATATACAAAGGATGTCATATCTATCGAAATACAAAACAATGATCAAAATATAATAGAGACAAGTCTCTCAGGTATGACTATCTCCTGAGGCTGATGGTCTCGTGGCAGATGTCCCAGCTCCTGGATCTCTAGGTGGATCACGTCAAGAAGGCCCTGTAACACCTCTTCTCTTTGTCCCTGAGTGACTCCGAGCTGATCGACTAGCAGTAAAACTAGGAGCCCTCTGCTCTCTAGGGACTAGATCCTCATATAGCTACCTATAGTACTCAACCACCATGTTTGTGTACCATATCTCCCTCAATGTGTCCCACATCAAGGCACTAGTTGTTGCTCTCTGCAGTCCCTCTGCTCGACCCTAATGCTCTCTCTATGTATCCCGCTCTATGGTAATCTACGTAATCTGGTGTTGCTGAGCCAGTACCTATGCCTGAAGTTGTTGCACTGTGATCTCTAGGGACCTAATCTATGAGTCATGTCAGTGGGTGGGTACCCAGACCTGAACAGGTACCTGTGTCATGATCCCACCCATCCCTATCCCTGTCCTAGGCATCGATGGAGGTAATATATCTAATCTCCTCCTCTGGGTCAGCCGCCTAAACTCCTTCGTCCCACCCACAGTTGCTAACACCTTGCCTACCCGACCAACTCCACCAACTCCAGCCACCAAACCTCCCCTCCCTCCCTCACCAACTTCTTGCCTGACTAATCCACCTCCTCTCCTCCCTCCATCCCCTCCTCCAATCCTCCCTCTATCTCCTCCATCCCCTCCTCTATCTCCTCATCTCCCTCTACCACCTCCCCTCCCATCTCCCTCGTCATCTCCTTCATCATCCCCATATCCCTCCTCCATCTCCTCTCCCTCATCTCTCTATCTCCCTAGCCTCTTCAGCTACTCATCCTCATCATCATTAAAAGAAGGAATCATCTCTGCTAGATCTAATATCCGTGCTACAACATGCACCACAAAATAAGTAGAGAACTCCTCCATCATCCTAGCATCTACCACTCTAAACCCGTAATCCCATATATGTTCGGCCGAATGCATGTACTCCTCCACAGCCGTTGTACTATCAATAGTCAGACCCCACTCTGGTACATCCTATCTCCGAAATGCATATAGGCATGCTCCCTACAGTATACCCTATTGTCGACCATACTGCTGGTGAACTCGGCTATGCAAGAACCTCTCAATGATAAACAGAGTCTGCCCAATCAGGTATCTCAACATGTAAACATAGGGCATCTCTAGCCCATCCTCCACCCACACCTCACAATCCATATACGGTCTCCAGATGACCATATCAATATCATCCAACACCCTCCTCCAATGCTCTAGTTTTCCCAGCTTACACTAGAAAACTATACCTATGTACCCATATGCATACACCCGACCAACTGGCCTATCCTTGTCTGCCAGTGGCCTTGCTACAGGAATATGCTCCCAAGCCTACACTTGTAATAATGTGACCCTAGCTAATAAACTCGAGTATCCCAGATACACCACCTGGTGTAGCTCCCTGTATAGGTGTGCTAACATACAAGATCCCCATGCAAACCTGTGACCCTGTGTCACCATATCCTCTAATACCAATCCCCACCCCACTTCCAGTCCCTTTGACCTCTAGTCGAGACACAAGAAGCCATCTACAAAACCTACTAGTACAGAAGGTAGTGGAGCATAATCAAAATCTATGAACTCCTGCCATGGGATCTCATATCCGCAAATCTGATCATCATGGAATATCTAGTGAAGAGCCTCTATCCCATCCTCCTCTATTTTCTCATATGGCAATAATGCCCCAATCACCGGAATCTGTAGAATCCAATAACAGTCCTCAAGAGTAATTGTCATCTCGCCAGTAGAGAAATGAAAGGTGTTCATGTCACTGTGCCACCTCTCTACCAAAGCTGTTAGCAAACCCCAGTTAATGATATACCGAGGCATGTCCAACAAAGAGGATAACCCACACCTCTCAATAATATCTATATCTACCTATGTCAACCGAGGAATCAGAGACCATGGTATAGGAAATCGCTCTCGCGACTGAAGTATACCAAGTCATTCATGTAACAACAAAACATGTCCAAACATCAGCTCCCACATCTATCTGATATATCCAATCACAAAATCAACTTGAAACAACGAAATCTCAAATCAAGTTCCATATCAGAATTCCAAAATTCCATATCAACATCAAATCAAGTTCCATATTGAAAATCAAATCCCATATCGAAATCAGAACAAAATCAACTTGAAACAACGCAAGTATCAAATCAAGTTTCATATCGAAAATCAAATCCCATATCAAAATCAAAACAAAATCGACTTGAAACAATGAAGCATTAAATCAAGTTCCATATCGAACATCAAGACTCATAACGCAAGCACCATATCGAGAAATCATATCAAAAGATCCATATCGAAAATCAAAGACCCATATCGAGAAATCACATCAAAGACCCACAATGCAAGTAACTCAAAAATCCATATCACAAGAATCATATCAGGAACCATATCGGAAATCATGAATTGGAACTCATATCAGATATCAAATTCAATCGCAAGGCAAAAATCAAAGATCCAAATCAAAAGAAAATCGAGATCATCATTCAATCAATCGGCTTGGTACTTCAACAACAAAAGCAATTTCACAACCTATCAAGACTCGGATATCATCACAGCAGGCACAAAATTGGCTAAAACCCATCCCAAAGCACTTGGCAGACACCTACCAACCCCTAAAACATCTCCTTCATCTATTTCCCCCGCAACGCCATCTTCCCACTCCTTTCTAGCTATTTTCCTGCTCACACGCTAAGCTAACCCTCCCATGCGCTAGCTAAACTCAGCTATGTGCTAAAAACTTTTCCCTATGCACTACCCAAATCACCCCTCGCACTAACCTAAGAATCCTATGCGCTAGGTTAACCCTACGTGCTACCCTGTTATCCCTATGCGCTATTCTATCCTATGCACTACCCTAAACCTATGACATGCTGCAAGTTGACTCACAGATGCTACCCTACATGCTACGGTGTCTATTGTATGCACTACGGAGTAAACCCTATGCGCTAAACTGCAAAAATTCAAAACAAAAAATAAAAAACGTGACCAAAATCGACAAAACAAAAAGCAAACAGGACAAAATTATGATGACTTACAGGTGGACCATACGCGGCGGGCCTCCAGTATCAGCGAACATGCTCAAAACGGTGAGAAGCATAGGGAACATGCATCTTGTCACTCTCACAAAAGTCAAAAGGGTGCAAATAAAACAAATGAAAACACTAGTTACCTTTTATAGGGTAAAATTCAACTCGGGTTAGTAGGTGGGGCATGTATTTTTCTCATTTTCTCACTTTTAACCCTATCCAACATCATTTTATCGAGAGATGAATCAATAAACTTATCATTCAGCACAGTCAAAATTAAAAAATTCAATCAATTCAAAAACGATTATCAAATCACCAAATTTTTCAAAATACTTGATTCATCTCCCGAGGGGGCATCATCAATATCGTTCATCAAATCCGGGGCACAACATCATATCTGGCAAAATTTTCTTTGAATCAATATGTGCACACACGTCACTTCAAAGAGGGGCAAAATGTAGGCGTATAAAAATGACCACTTTCCTAAGTGAATATTTATTATTCATTTTAACCTCATTCCTCTATTTAATTAAATTAAATTAAATTAAATTATTCACATTCATCTATTTGATTAAATGAGTTATTCAATTTATTTAATCAAATTCATCTCATAGCCTTTAATTGAATAAATCACTTTATTTAATTAATTCCCCTTTCTCCCCTTTTTAATTAAATTTACATTTAATTAAATTGTTCACTACAAATAAATAAATCTAATTTATTCATTTAAATCCCCCACTTTCATTTATGCAAGTTGCATCTATTTTTGTTGAAATAAAGCAATTTATTTTAATTAAAATTACCCTCCATCCACTTGCATTCTCCTACATCTCCCACTTGCCTCTCTAAACCCCCCTTCTAGATTCTTCTAATCACTTCTAAATTAGCGTAACCCATCTACTAAATATTGTCACATACCTAAACAAAGGGAATTCACTTCTCAAACCCTCAAAGTCTTTGAAAACCATTAAAGGCTTTATGTCTTCAACAAGTTAACCTTGAAAGTTTTCCAAACCATTAATGGTTAACTCAACCCTCTTGCATGATTAGAGACTTTCTCTCTAACTCAACCCACATCTAACCCAGGGGTCTCATCAAGCATTCATTGCTTTGACCATAGTTACTCCTTTAACCCTTGCACAAGAGTTTATCCTTTGGGTAAAAGATTTGTCCAATGGATAGCTTTAACCTAACCTTAACCCTTACCTCCTAAGGTAACCATGAGGTCTTCTCAAGAGTTTAATGCTTCTTACATCTCCTCTCAAGCAGTCTTATGTTGACAATTGTCACCATTTCATTGGTGAGAATTGTAAACATGGATTGATAACTTTCAATCCTGACCATCCATTGCCTTGTTTTTCCTATAAATAGAGCCCTCATTCCTCCATTTTCATATCCAAGTCTTTAGTATCAAACTTATAGACATTTTACTTATATCCAAGTTTCATGCATATAATCTATACTCATTTATATAAAGCATTTAGTCTCTCTCTGAATAGAAATAATCTAATAAATATTTTAGAAGCATTTCTGTTATCATAATAATCATATTAAACTAGTGCATCATGTTAGGATAGTTCTTTTACTAATCATTTCATCTTATCATCATATACATGTTAGTTTAATTCATATTTGTTAATATCATGCACATTTATGATTGCATTCATGTTAGATTGATCAAACATCCTCATTCTCATGATTGTCATCCCTAAGTCACTTTGCTCAGTGATCTGAGAGCAAAGGCATTGGCTTGAGGGGTCTTGTGAGATAGAAAATAATGGAAAATCCCTTGGGAAGTTGAGTTATTCCATATAACACCATAACTTGCACCAAGAGTCCCATTGGTGTGTGGACTAGTCCTGAATTCATATTTTCTGTTTCATCACCCAACTTTTCCTGCACACACCAACCAAAACTAAAACAAATGAAACAAAATCCCTCACATACATATCAATAAAGATTAAAAATCATGCAAAGAAAGAAAGATAGAAGAAGAGAAGGAATAGGAGTCTCCATAAGATGCTCCCATGATTCCTTTGTTGCTTCTCCCTTGTCTCTCTCCTCCCCAAGATCCAAATGAGTGTATGTAGCTCTTAACATTAGCACTAAACCATGGATGCCAATGGAGATTAAAATGGTTGATTGAACTAAACTTCATATTGCTATGCAAATGCCTACAACAAGATTACTATGAAAAAGCTTAAGTGTTAGTGTTTATGCAAGTATAGTAACAATGCTCAAATGCTTCCTCCTTTGCTTGAGGAATGAGGCTCTATTTATAAGGAAAATAGAGGATTGGATGGTCAAAATTGAAAGGGCTTGTGAAGGGTTAATATTAAATGATTCATGATCCATGTGATGACTTTCAACCCAATCCCATGATGACAAGTTTCACTATGAGATGGCTTGACAGGAAAGGGAAAAAGCATTTAATGCCTAAGAAGACATGAGGGTAACCTCATGTGGGTTGGGTTATTGGATAAATCTATTATCCAAGGGTAAGGTTATTATCCAATGGGTAAACTCTTGTGAAAAGTTTACCTAGATGGTTAAGTCAAGACCCATGTGGGTTGGAGTGTTGGAGAAGGGAAGCATTTATTACTCCGTAAGAGTCTTAAATGGGTGAGATGATGTGTTGAGGGTTAATCTTGGATTAGGATTTGTGCAAATGTTTAGAAGAGTGATTAGGCTAAATTATAAGGGGTTAGAAGAGTCTATAAGAGGTTTAGAGAAATCTAGAAGAATCTAGGAAGAGGTGGGTGTGGGTAAATAGGATTTTATTTAAATAAAAATCTATTTAAGTGTGCAACTTGCATTTGTAGGAGAATGCAAGTGGATGAGTTATTTTTAAATAAATATTAATTTATTTAAAAAGGGGATTTGATTTTTAAATAAATGTTAAATTTATTTAAATAGGAAGAAGGGGGTGAATTAAATAAATTAGATTTAATTAATAACTTGGACTATAGTTAGTAATTAAATAAATTGATTAAATTTATTTAACTAGAATAACAAAATAGACTAAGGTGAATAAATTAAATGTCAATTTAATTAATAGAGGAATATTTAGTCATTAAATAAATATATTTAATAGTCATTAATTAATAGACAAATTTATGTGTCTACATTTGCCCCTCTTTGAGACGGTGTGGTTTATCGCACCATTTCAAAGAATGACATATAGGCATGAGAAAAATGCTCAAGGATGTTAGTTTTGTGGGTTGGTAATGCCCCCACGTAGATGGGCTAAAAAAATCAGAAAATTGGGCGATCTCTTGAAAAATAGAAAGAAATTAGAGGATGATAGAGGAGATGAATTTGGAGTAAATGGCAAAAGAATGGATGAAAATGGGGTCAAAACGGAGAAATGACAAGCCTCAGAAGTTCTCGGGGTCCACGACGGTTAGTAGGGCAAAGAAACGGTAGGGTTGGGTAGGGTATATCTAGGTTAGAAGGGGTAAAATGGTCCTCATTTGCACACGTGACTATTGTGATCCAGAGCCCCTGATAGTGACATTTGCAGCAGATTGGTTGAGCAAAAATGTTGTTGCCACTCCCAAATCATCGATTCGAGCAGATTCGGAGGTACCAGCGGCCAGCCAACTATGGACCCCCGGTATGTCCAATTCAAACCTTTTCCTTAGAACTCATTTATTGCACTTAATAGCTAGGGCAAAAATTTGGATGACAAAGTCGCTAAAACACTGTTTTAGTGCTTTTGTCACCCAAAATAGTGCATTTGTGCTACAATGGCGCTTTTGTGCATTTTTTTTAGCATTATTGTCAAGGTGTTCTAGCACTACTATTTTCAATGTTTTTGCACTATTGTCTGGATAGGTTGAGTGATAGTTTTAGCGCAATTGTTGCGCATTATAGCCCATGTGTATTTTTGTAGCGCTTGTGTATAGGTAAAGTAGCGCTATTGATGTGTTGTAGCGCTGTTGTAGTTCTTGCTTAGAACTATTGGTATTTTGTAGTGCTCATATCAAGATTGTAGCACTTTTGAGTCTGCCAATAGGATAGTCAGTGTTGATGCCCAATTTCATGGTCAAGTTGATAGTTGATGTCAATATTGTCGTTGCATCCATATTTGTGATTGGTGTGAGACTTAGTGTACCTATTGAGACTAGGAAATTGATGTAAATGTATGTTGTTAGTCTAGGTGTTTGTGACTCAAGTTACCTGATGAGACTTAGATACTTGAAAAAGCATCTAATGATGTCCAGGTAATAGTCGATTTTGCATAGCAAGGAGATTGATAGTGTTGTTTGATTGTGTTTGTAGGCGGATCACCTAGGTGTCCTGCAGATGTGAGAGAGGCATCCTACCACACAACATCTGCGTGATCAGTTGATAGTCCTCAAGATTAAAGGCATTTACGCTACAGGTTTATTTGATATGATACATCTACCCATGATTTGAACAAATCACAAATTACTGACTGCACTAGTCGAGCGGTGGCACAACAAGACATGCTCCTTCCACCTGGTGATGGGAGAGATGTCAGTGACACTAGAGGATGTGTGGAGGATTCTTCACATTCCAATTACTAGTGAGATAGTGACCTATGATAGGGCGATGGGAGAGGCGACACTACATCGAGTATTTCCATATTCGGATTTAGAGGTTTTTGATGGATCCATTCCATGGGAGGTGTATACACCTAAAAATGGTCTGAAGATAGTTAATTAAATAAGTAATCCCCCTTCCTAATTTAATTGAATTCATTAGCAATTTTATTAAATTATCTCATTCATCTACTTATTAATAAATCTAAGGATTTATTTAATAGGTTCATTTCAATGGTCCCCTTTGATTAATTAATTCAAATTAATTAATCATCCCCCCATTTTAATAAATTCTTCTAATCCCCTAATTAATTAAAACAAATCAATTTATGAGTTGTTGAAAATTAATTAGTCTTTTCCTATTATTTGAATTTTTAAATTCAAATTACCCACATGCCTCCTAACTTCTAACCACCTAACCTAACCATCCCCTAACCTAACCCATTCCGCCTAACCTTGGGTTTAACTAACCCTATCCTATCTTGCACATCCTAACCTTTTATGGTGTGGATATTCTCCTCTTGAGACTCATGACACTTTAGCCACATGTCTCCTCTCTTGGAAACTTTCCCTCTTATGAGCAAGGCTCCTTGACACTTGTCACCCTAGAGATGACAAGTGTCCCTTCCTCCAACCTCTTCTCCAACCTCCTCCAATTTCACCCTTGATATCTTCAGACTTAATCTTGATCGTTGATTCCTGCCACCTCACCCCTGGCCTTGGAAATCCTATAAATATCCCCCATTTTGGAGCACAGAGGATCTCATCTCATTATCAATTTAGGCATTGTTACTATAGGCATATCCATTCTAGCATATCATTTGAGCATTGTTGTTATAGGCAATTGCATTAGCTTAATTTGATCATTTTCTAGCATAATTGTTGAATCATGTAGCTTAATCAATCTCTTTTCTAGCTTAATTGCATCATCATCATAGCTTAATCATGCATATCATTAGCTTAATTAGACTCTTGGATCAATCTAGCATAATCAGTCTCATCTAGTTTGCATATCATCAATTCAAATCCTTCGTATAGGTGTAGTCAAGTCATTGGGGTTGCCTATCCAGATCTGAGAGCAAATCCACACTCGCATCTCTTAGGAGGCAATAGGTCACTTTTTCATAGTTCACCTTTCATTTGCTTTTAATTTTCTAACCATGCTTGTAATGATCTATTGAGTGTTTGTGTTACAGCTGCAAGTATCACACTTCATAGGCAGGACATTTTGGCACCCATCATAAGGCCAAAAATCTCATTTTTGGCCTCTTAGCATCATCAAATTTTCAATCTAGCAGGTTTCTGGTCGTGTCTGATTCAGAATTTTGTATGAGTTCCCTTTTTGTCTCGTACGAGATCCTTTGTGCCCTTGTACGAGTATATGAGAATTGTCGTACGAGCAGGTGAGAATTGTCGTATGAATTTTTTCTTCCATGTTTTCAAAACAGATTGCATTTAAAGGTTTTCATGCTTCAATTTGATTATTACTAATGCTAGCCCTGGTCTATTTGTGAGTTTTTCAACAGCCTAACTAGTTTTTTGTAGTACGATTGTCGAAGATTACGCTTGTCAAAGCTTCATTTCATTTCATCAAAACACAACATGACTACTAACGTATCTATTTTGTGGGTTGCCTAGGAGAACTCAACCAAACTTTGTGTCTTCTTTAAGTTTTATAGGCACACTTATTTTTGCTAATGGTAAATGAACATCTTTTTTTCTATCTTTGAGAAGGTGTCTAAGAGGTAGGAGACTATTCTCTTGTCCATTTGGACAATTAGAAATCCTAACCCTTGAAGCGCTTCTATGTTTGAGATTTGATTACCTTTAGCGGGCCTATCACAGTGGGCAAAATTAATCACCCTGTGAGAATGACCCAAGTGAGTATAGCTAGACCTAATCTTTCCACTCACTCTAAAAAATAGGCCTCTCGGGATTAAAGTCTCGAAGGATGGGATTATTTGATTTTTCTCTTTTGAGATCTCTCATATCGTACATTTAGTAGGGCCAGCGGTCTCAATCACGCTTGCATGACTACTTCTTGTTTCGGTACCTTGTAGGGCTATGAGCCTCAATCGCACTTGTGTGACTGCAAGGGGTAATTTTAAATGAAAACCCTTACTACGAACCCTAAAATAGAAGCTACATGATTCACCTCTGAAAGGGGGATAATCTTTGTGCAAGAGAGATAGTAACTCTCCCAAGACACTTGTCATATCGTGCCCCCATTAGCATTTGGATTCGGATAATACGGCATTGAGAATCCATTGCATGAGACTCAACAGCCGTATTCTAATCAGCTATTGGGTGTGTACCTAAGTTTGCAAGCAAAGGTTTTCTCTCTCAGCCAACTTCCTTAGGATTTAGCATGTTGTGCTTGAGGTCACTTATCATATCACGTGTTTGTTGTGTCTTTATCCCTGGAACAAAAAATCGGACATCTAGAACTGGAAAATAGAAGCAAAACATCAAACTTCATTGATAAAAAATTTGTCCAAACAAAAAAAATTTCTTTGTTCTATCCTCAATAGTTTGTTAGTTTGTATTACGAAGCATCTAGTTTATCGTCTGGTTCGGTGAGAATTCTCGTATGAGTCAGTTTAGCAGGGAATTTTGTCTCATCTTTTGTCATCTGGTTCTGTGAAAAAGCTCATACAAATTTATGCATTTGTCGTGCGAGATTTCTAGTTTGTCATATGGGCCTGTCTAAATTGTCGTTCAGGGTTGTATAAACTGTCATACAAATTTTTGTCTATGTCAGTCCAGAGCTATCTTCTTGCATGTCCTTTCAAATCTATCATGTTTGCTTGGTCAATTTACAGTGAGCATAAACACCTATTATTTGTCATTTTGTGCTTAGATTATCTCCTTGGTTCGCTTGGTCAAGTTATCATCTGTCAAATCAGGTTCTAGAAATAGACACCTCAAGATTTTCAAGTATTCACCTTCAACAAGTTCAAGATCTAAACATCTCAAAGTGCATTATCACCCTCTTTGATAAATTGATCACTTAAAACATAGTTTCTCATTAGGATCTATCATCCTCTATCACGAAACTACAACATTTGGTCAAGATAACCTTGTCCCACATCATAGGATATATCGTTCCTATTGGTCTTGGTTTTATCAAAATCATCATCATTGCACTCCAAAACTAAAGATTGAAAAACTTGCAAACTTTTAAACACTTGAATCATCTTTTTGGGTCATATCACTTTATCACATTTACATTGATAGTTGATCACTTATCGAAACAACTTTTAGACAATCGAATCCTAGCACAATATCCCACACATGTGTATGCCCATTTTAACTAGAGTGCAAAGTCGGAAGATCGCAAAAATGGAAATCGAAACATTGGAAATAACTAAAGATCGTAGAAACATGGAACCCGAAAATGAAATACAAGAAGAAGAAGAAATAATAGAACAACATCTTAGAGAAATCAAACAAGAACCTAAATTCGATAAATTTATGGAGAAAATATTGGAGGGAGAAAAAGAAAAATACTTCCTAATGTTAGCTAAATCTGGTGCTACACTCCCCCAAAATTTTGATGTGATCAAATTAGCACAAAAGAGAAGTGACTCTTCCCCTAATAATGAATGACATGAGGATATTTTTGTTCTTAAAATTAATGACACATCAATTCCTGATAACCCAAGAACTAATGAGGAGACTTCCATTCCCAAAAAGGATGACGTAGAAATTCTCAACCATATCAAATCTAATGAAGACACAAGAAGGGGTCAAGATGACACAAGAAGAGATCAAGATCATACTATAACACACACTCATATTGGGACAAATCATATTGATAATCCTATCACATCTCTTACACAACAAATACAAACACAAATTCAAGATATGCAAAGAGGAACTATTAGAAGATACTCGCTTCAAGAAATTTGTCCTTATCCCTTCAATAGGAATGTAAACATGATACTATTTCCTACAAGTTGTGAAACTCCTCGATACGATAAATATAATGGAATCACTGATCCCCAGGATCATATACGATAATTTTGCACACTAAGTATGGAGTTTGCACATGAGGATATCTACCTGATGAGATTATTTCCAAAAAGATTAAGTGGACTAGCTATGGAATGGTTCTCCAAACTTCCACCTGGAATTAGAACATTCACGAAATTGGTGGATAAGTTTGTTTCACAGTACTCTTATAACATTAAACATGAGGTAACAATGCTCGATTTATGTAATACTAAACAAAAGAGTGGAGAACCTTTCGTGACGTTTCTACAGAGATGGAGATGATTAGCTTCATGATATCGTCGGATGGTTGTGGAATACGAGCAAATAGACATATTCATTGACAACCTAAATGGACAAATGAGTTATCATCTAAAAATGCAATGTCATCAAAATTTTGAAAAGATGATTGATAATGGTATCAGAATGGAAGAAGCTATCGTAAAGAAGCGTGAGTTGAAACTATACAAAGAAGGCATTAATCCTCCTAACAACAATGTTAGCAACAATAACAATGATAAGCCTAAATTTTAGAATAGAAATCAAAATATCGTCAACAATGGAATAGTGGATAACAACAATGTAAAACCAAAACAACCAGTTTTCAATTTATCCACTCACTCAGCAGCAGCTCAACAAAACAAAAATCACCAAATAACTTTCAACAATTTCTTTCGAAGGAAATTTACAAACATTGGTGAACCACTTGGGTCGGCACTAAAGACACTTCTCACAAACAAATTGATTACTTTGCCAGAAAGAAGGAACTACGAACCTCAAGTAAAACCCTCTTGGTGGAATGATAACCATTATTGTGATTTTCATCAAAACAAAGGACATCACGTAGATAATTGTTAGCGGTTGAAACATGTCATCCAACATTTTATTGATAATGGAGTAATAACTGTGGATGGACATACGACAAATGAATCTCATACAAATTTTAAAAATCTGCTTCCAAACTATGAGAAGGGTGAATCATCAACAACACGTAATGGTAAGGGTAAAGCAAAGGTAAACTACGCTCATACATAAGATAATGTAGTAAATGTGATTGTAGTTAAAGAAAAGCAACATCAAGAACCTGTTCATGCTATCACAAGAAGCAAAGATAAATTTGTTTTACCAGGTTCTACCACTAACATGTCATCCACTACAAAACAATATAATCAAGTGGAGCAATTATAGAAAATGCCCGAACAAATATCCATCTTAGAACTTTTAAAGCTTTCACCTACACACAAATAAATTCTTGAACGAGCATTAGTAGATACAACAGTGTCTAAAGATATTAATATAGATCAATTCCAAACCATGGTGGGACACCTCACAACCCCTCACTGCTTATCATTCACCGAAGAAGAGGACATGTCCTTAGAACATCCCCATAATTCTCCCTTGCATATCGAAGTCATCATTCCCAATACGCGAGTTAAACGTGTCCTAATAGATGGGGGAGCTGGCTTAAACATTTATTCATTGAGTCTTGTCTGTGCTCTAGAGGTTATTGAGAAGACACACTTGATCCCTGAAAAAACATCACCATCAAAGCCTATGATGAAGAAGAGCGTTCCTCTAAAGGAATTGTGATGTTACCCATCAAAGTGGGACCTTTACAAAAAGACACGACATGCCAAGTTCTAGACTTAGACTTATCATACAACATACTCTTGGGAAGACCCTAGATACATGACATACAAGCTATTTGATCAACATGTCATTAGTGCCTAAAATTTCCCTACAATGGGCAGGAAATCACGATCTCAGCAGATTCAAATCCAATTTAGTACTGTAGTAATCTCAAACCAGTTCAAGAGGTCATTGTTCCTCATAATAGGGAGGCATCATCTTCGAACACACAATCCAAAGAAAAATTATTTGCCTCAATTTTGTCAAGTATGGAAAAACAAATGCAACTAAGAGATCGTGGGAACAGAGAATATTTAATATCAATATCACAATTACCATTCTCTCCTAAGTCCTTTGGAAAACCATCAAACTCTAAACAACAACAAAATATGAAACATCTTTTGATATTTGATAGAGTATTTGTGAGTGTTGGGACCTTATCAGAGGAAATAGAAGACAAAGATGTGCTATAGTGGCTATACAAGGATGAATAAGTCCAACAAAAGATCAACAATGTCCGCATACCCACTGAAAAGTATGGAAAAGGATTTAACATTCTTCAAAAAATGGGATATGAAGATGGGAAAATGGATTAGAAGGTCAAATGATCAAAAACACAATGAAATAAACATGAAAATGCTAAAACATCAAGAGATCATTTTACCTTCCTATTTTACCTTCTCCTTTGGATGGAGCTTGATGAAGTGAAGGTGCCCTTTGATGATGCTCCACTTGATGAGCTCCTTTGATTGATTCGGATGTGGATTGATCTCCTTTGTGCTCAACAAGATAGATTGATCGATTTGATAGGATTGGATTTGAGTGATGGATTATGAATTTGATAGATTTGAGAGAGGATTAGAAGAGGATGAGAGAAGAAATAGGCAGCATGACAATGCATGAGAAGTGGATGATTTGTGACGAGAATAAGCTCCAATTTATAGATTGGAGAAGGCCAATGGAGGGTCAAGATTGATTTGATTATGAAGGGTTGAGATTGATTTTAGATAGAAGGCATGGATCAAGGGTGCCTTGGGAAAATAAACAATAAAATTCCTTGGGAAAAAGAAGGGAGAAATTTGAATTTCAAGTATGAGGAATTAAAAATTCCAAAATAAGGATGCATTAAGGGATTCAAAGAAATTTGAATTTCTTTGAGAGACTCAATATTGATGTGACATGAGTGGGAATTAAAAATTGAGGGATAATGATAAGCATGATTATGAGATTTTCTAGAAGGATTAATTAGGTTGAGTGGGATTAGGAAAAGTGATTTGTAGGAATCACATGACTAGGTTAATTAATTAGAATTAATTAACTGAGTGGTGTTTAGAGGAAATAATTATTGGAGAGGACTTTAGAAGAATAGGGGAATAATTAATTTATTTGATAAATTAATTATTGGACAATCGTGACATGATTAATTAAATTAGATTTAATTAATTCTGAGAGAGATAAGGATAACACAATTAAATTAATCAATTATGTTGATAGACTTAAATTAATTAAATATTAATTTTATGTGTCTACAAGATACACTGGAACAAGCCCTATAGAAAAAAGAAAAGAAGGTATCTCAAAACATATCCAACCTTACACTCAGCAGGCTACAGAAAAAGAAGGCTTAGGGTATGGACAAGTTACTCTACCAGAAGACACATCTTCTAGCCAACAACAAGAGGAATATGAAAATAGACAAGAACAACTTGCAATTGAAATGGAAGAAGCATCAGCCAAGCAACAAGAACAAGCAAACATGAAATGGCAAAAGAAGCAAGCTTCAAATCAATGGGAAAAACAAACTAAAAGAACCTCCCCAACAACATTAACTCTTAATTAAAACAAGCATGAATCTAGTGCTAATCAAGGAGATCTCATAGCAAGGTTGACAGAACTCAATCTCAATCCAGAAGAAGTTGAATATGAAAGAAGAAAAGATATAGCAAGAAAAGAAGAAGAAATAAATCAAACACTAGATGAACAAATCTGTAGATTGCAAGTTGCAAGTGAGACAGATTCTAATCAATGGGAATGGGATTCCCATCATTCTGAATAATCAGCTAAAGAAAATTGCTTTGAAGAAGATGTAGGAGTCGATGTAGTTCACACGTATGTAGGGAAAATATTAGGAACTAGCCCACTTGAATTCGAATCACATTCGACTTACTTGGCCTTAATCGAGGACGATCAGGAGCTCCTTGTGCGAGTTCATTCTGATGAGAGTACCGTTCAAGACATGGACATACATATTGAAAACTTTGACACATCTATCATGACCCTTGATACCCTCGAAACATCTCAACCTGATGACCCCTTACCTCTAATCCACCCTGAACTTATTGATTGGGAAAATGAAAAACATACTGCCATTGATACCTTTCCTAATGACCATGCCATATATGTATTTCTTAATGTAATTGAACCCACAACAAATTTCACCAGGAATTTCAACAATGCATCTTCCAGTCAAGTGGGTGCCAGATCTCTCAGTCACAAAAGTGAAAATAAAGAAAACAATATCAGGTCCAATGCTGAAAATCGTTTCTTGGCAACATTAGATCAGGAAAAGGTAAAGAGAATGGACACATCTAACGGTTAAAACCTCCTCAAGGTGCTGGAAGATGGGATATTTGACACTTTACCTATGCACTATCAAGAAAGGTCATCCATTTTGATCGAACCACCAGAGGAAGTTAACATTGGGACAACAGAGCAACCAACGATCCTACATCCAGCAACTTCTCTGTCAGAGCAAGAAATGCAACAATATATGGAATTCTTCAAACGACGGCAAATCAATTGCACCTGGTCATATGCAGACATGCCAGGGTTGGATCCAGAGCTTATTATGCATCACTTAAATGTTAGTTCAGAAGTCAAACTAGTTAAACAGAAATTAAGAAAGATGCATCCACATATCGCTCTCCTGGTCAAAGAAGAACTAAAGAGCTTACTGGATGTAGGATTCATCAGACCTATGGCATATCCTCAATGGGTATCCAACATCATTCCTATTTCCAAACCAGATAAAAGTATCAAAATATGCATAGACTTCAAAGATGTTAATAATGCATGTCCAAAGGATGACTTTCCTTTGCCTAACATTGACATCATTGTAGATTTAACTATTGGACACTACATGTTTCTTCTAATGGATGGTTTCTCCAGATACAATCAGATTAAAATAACACTTGAAGATCAAGAAAAGACAGCTTTCACATGTCCATGGGGTACTTTCTATTGGAACGTCATGCGTTTTGGACTAAAGAACGCAGGTGCTATATATCAGAGAGCTATGACAATGATATTCCATGACATGATGCATACATTCATGGAAGATTATGTGGATGACATATTGGCCAAATCATACAACAGAGAAGACCATATAGGAATACTAGAAAAAATCTTTGACAGGTTCGAACAGTATAAGCTATGGCTCAATCCTAAGAAATGTGCCTTTGGTGTCACTTCAGGCAAGCTATTGGGATACATTGTTTAAGCTAGAGGTATTGAAGTAGATCCATCTAAGGTCAAAGCAATCATAGAAATGGCATCCCCCTAAAATATCATTCAACTAAGATCACTTCAAGGAAGACTACAGTCAATCAGAAGATTTGTTGCTCAGCTAGCCGATAAATGCCAACCATTTACTCATCTATTGCACAAAAATGTTCATCTCAAGTGGGACCATCAATGCAAGGATGCATTTAGTAAGATCAAGGCCTATCTCATGCAACCACCTATCCTAATGTCACCAATTTCTAGGAAATCCATCTACAATTGGCACCAATCCAATTTGCATACCAAAATCCGAAGAAATCTTAGGCTAATCTTGTATTCAA
Organism: Cryptomeria japonica; assembly: GCF_030272615.1. Taxonomy (NCBI): domain Eukaryota; kingdom Viridiplantae; phylum Streptophyta; class Pinopsida; order Cupressales; family Cupressaceae; genus Cryptomeria; species Cryptomeria japonica. Next base: position 398,331,013 of record NC_081409.1, read on the forward strand.
TCCATTTCATTATTTTTTATTGACTTTTGATTTTGAAGGATAATCTTTGTTGCTTTGTGTGTTTGTGCAGGTTCTCTCTTATGGCATCTAATCTCTTGTGTCGAAGATAATCTCTTGAAACTACTAATGTCATTTGATGCAGGACGCATGTCGAAGAAATGGTGATTTGAAACAGATTGTCTGATTTTTTTAGCTTAGATCACATTTCGAATTGGTGCTTTAAAATTAACCAGTGTCTTTTGTGTATTGAGCAATAAGCTCTTTTTGTTTTACCCTTTTAGAGGGCCTGCCTCCTAAGAAGCCCTTAAGGCTCGATGAGAGGGAACGACCCAAGTGGTAACGGGCTAAATCCAAGCTCTTCTGAACCACTATAAATAGATGTGTTTGTGATGAAAGTTGCAAGCAACGAGTGTTGATTAGTTCATACCGATGGCATGTCTCCCCATAAACCCTATAGAGCGCAACCTCTATAGGTTGGGAGCCTTCCTTAATGGAGTGTACGCTGCCGCATGTATGGCCACTCGAACGGATGCCCTTACTAGACACCTTTTATGTTAGAAACCAAAAACCTTCTAGTTGTTGACGCAGAAGGTTGGACCTCTGAAGCAGCTCACATTCTTACAGTTCTTAGTAGAGATACAAAATTTCCCATGGGGAATTTTCATGGGGACTGATGTTTGGCTGCCCCAGAGAAGTGAGTGCCAAGGGTGGAGCTAGTGGGGTCAAGCATCTAAGTATCCACTCTGAATTGCATAGCTCGAGGTAACCCCCCAAGTGAGATTCAACAACTATTGTCCTGGCCAGCCTTAGGATTGTGCTTGAATGTGTTTTTATTGAAAAATCAAACAAACATTCTGTCTACCATGTTTTTTGAATGTGTGCACAAACAAACAAGAACATTTCACAATCAACACCACACTTGAAATTGAAACACTTTACAAAAACCTTGGTCTAATCTTTGAAGTATCCATCCACATTGTAAAACAACATTGTCCTTGAAACGTTGAACTTGTGTTCTCAAAAAAATCATTTCAAATCTCTTGAGACATCGCTTTTGAAGTTTTGATCTTTTAGGTCCTCACATAGTCACATCATTCTAGTTTCCCATACCCTTTTAGATCCTTGCATAGTCTTCACCTAGTTGCACCTTTCATCCTTGCATATCTTATTTAATCATACCTAGTCTTTTCATATCCCCCCTAGATCAAACCCATGCATAATCCCCTTAGATCATACCCATAATCTTTGCATAGCCTTCCATCATTCCTTTAGGACATAACCTTAAACCTTGCACAAGTTCCTTAGGTCATTTCATCATTGGTCCTAGCATTTCATTATTATTTGCATACCAAAATCCGAAGAAAAATCAAAAATCCAAAAAAAAACAAAAAAACATTGCTTGCACTTAAGATTTCTCGTCATAGTTCTAACATCAACTTTTGATCATCAATCCCCCTTATCACTTGAGGTGCATATTCCTTGAGTTATGGAATCTATCAGTGTCTTTGGGTTGGTATTCCACTTGGAGTTCATCATCTCCTATCATAGCATGCCCTCTCTTTGATAACTTATCCTTGTGTCTATCCATCATAGCACAAGTAAAACCCCACATTGCAAATATTTTCAGGCCTAGAGTATCCTTAGTCCTTGCATCAAACATCCTCATATCTCATTTAGGGTTTAGTTGCACATCACTTTCCTATCATATAGATCGCATTTTGCATCAGCCCTTTAGCACATTCCCATCTTAATCGTGTCACATAGATTACATTTTTACATTGATCCTTATCACATCCTAATATCACTCATATCATATAGTCCCCCTTTGCACTTTAGGGTTTGCATCATATCTAGAGTCTCATATATTTTCCTAGGTCAAAGATTAGAACTATCATAAATATCCATGGCTACCTTGGCTCAACAAAATCAAGATCTCAAGAGAGAAATATATGACATTCAGGTTCAACAAAATGAATCAATGACCCCTTTTGAGAAACAAATTCATGATATCAAGAGTGACAAACTTCAAGGAATGATAAAATGACTATATAAGGTGGAACAACAAATAATTGAAAATAAAAAGCCAAATCTCAAGAAAGATCACATGAGTCCTTCACCAAGACAACAAGAATTTTCTTCAAAATATCCCTCAAATAGACAATTTACACCTTTGAGACAATCTATTGAGCCAGCTTTGAAAGAGCTTCTTGAGAACAATATTATCATATTGCCTAATAAGACCACATGGGGATGTGAATTTTTGAGTAATTATTGTGCATATCATAGACATAACAAACACAAGACTTCAATGTGCATGGAATTAAAACATAAAATTCAAGACCACCTTCATAATGGTGTTATTGAAATTGAAGATCCTAATGATTCACCTAAGGAGAAACTAGATTTCATTACCAAACATGATTAAAATAATACACCTATGTCTAGCAAGGCTCCATATGTGGCCTCGATCTCTTCCATGATGCCTTCATCTCCTAAAACTTCTCAACAACAATCCATACCATCTCCTTCAAACAATGAACCTATTGGTGAAACTTCTCATGTTGAACCTCAAGGGCTATCAATAGTACAAATCCAAGCTAAGCCATTCTTTTATACAAATCCTTTATATGATTCAGATATCTTAAATCCTATGCCATCATGCACTCCAATTCCAATCATACCCACTCTAGAAGGCCCCATCCAAAATGCTTCCCCATCGTGCGAAAACATGAACACCTTCCAAGAACCACATATCGAAATTACTACCCCTTCCTTAGAAGTGGCTCCATGTCAAGAGGATAATCTAAAAAATGAAGAAATGAGTTCTATCATAAATCAAGATCAAGACACCAAAACTCTCCAATCCCATCCAATGGTTGAAAAATATCCTACCTCCCTAGAATCCCATGATGATCCCCTTATACCTTTCCATTTCTTCCAAGATGACCCCTTTCCATCTCAAAAGAAAAGAATCCTTCCAAATCCCATTCCTAATTTACTTCCTAAGAAAGATCATGATGCCTCTTCCACCTTTTCAAATGATCCTATTCAAAATGAAGAGTCAAACACCCTTCCTACTCTATCCAATGGTCCTCTTCCATGTCAAGATCAAAGTATCCCTTTATTCCCTTGTCATAATTCTCCATGTTTGTCTCAAGAGTCTATCATGACCATAAAATCCCTCTCATGATCCTATCATTCCTTGCAACCCACCTCCACCTCAAAATGGACTTGCCTCTAGCATGAAAAGTAATAAGAAACCCTTTGTTAAAAAGATCTTCCAAAGCATGCATTATCGAAGAAATGGGTTAGACATCCATGAACATGGTATATTAGAACCCCCTGATATAAAAGAAAATATTGATTATACTGGCTACATTTCTCACTCTCAAGATGTTGGTATCCCTCATAAATCCTACATTTCTCCAGTTAAATCCAAATACATGCCTTCCCCTTCACCCCTTCCATCTATTTTAGATCCCTATATCCCTCCATCCCTTATGCGAGATCAACAAAGGCACACATCTTTGAGCACCTTCCATCCATCCAAAATACCTTCATATCATTCCTATCCATTTACACATTATTTTCCTTCTCCAAGCAATTTGGATGCCAAGCATAAAAGTCATGAGTCAAACAATCCACATGCATTTAAGGAAAAACATATCTCATCTAATCGACATGTAAAAACAAAGCAAAATGTGATCCAAAAAAAAAAGAGATATACAAAAGGCCACAAAGGCCCATTGAGCAAAAGAAAGAAATTTCAAAAACTATATGGGTTCCTAAGGTTCTTGTAGAAGAAATGCATTCCAAGGAACTACAAAAGAAAGAAATTTCCAAAAGGCCACAAAATCCCACAAAGAAAGTAGAAAAGTCAAAATTTGTATGGCTTCCTAAGTCTTACATTGAGGAAATGTGTTCTAAAGAATCACAAAAAAATGAAAAATCAAGAACCATGTGGATTCCCAAGTCGCTCGTAAAGGACTTGCACACTAAAGAAAAATCAAAATTGGCATTCAATTTTGCTACCCCCACTTCTCCCACATCCACTATCCTAAAACCTATTTCACCTCCTTCATCCATTTTGGCTCCATGTGTCCTAAAATCTACATCAACCTTTCCATCAAAATCACAAACTCTGAAATCCACTATTCCTCCACCAATCCACCACCCCTCAAGGTGTGTGCCAATGTTGATCTTGCCAGCATTTACATCTAACCATGCACAATTATTCCAACATCCCATCCATTATCCAACACCTATTTTCTATCCTCCCATCCCTCTTATCCAATCCTTTGCATAAATCCTTATAACCTTTTCATCTTATCATCCATTTCATCTCCCTTTACCATCACCCTATCGACATCTTTGAGCATACCTTCAATAGCCATGGATCATTATAGAACATATGTAAGGGATATTATCCAGAGAACAACTTGATTCCTGAGTCATATCTCCTATCATGTATCCATTATCTTTCAAAAGTTCAAAAAAGTCAAAAAAAAAAAAAAAAATGAAAGAAAGAAAGAAGTCAAAATGAGAAAAAAAAAGTCAAAAAAGAAAAGAAAAGGAAAAAGTGAAAAATCAAAAAAAGTAACAAGAAAAAAAATTCATCCATTAGTGAAAACCTGGCAAATAGGTGCCTTGGGCAAGTACCATGATGAAAACCTAGCAAATAGGCATCATGCATAATCCATTATCTTCTTGTACTATTCACTAGGGGCAAGTTACATCCATGTGCATCCATCTATTATCCCCCATCCTCCATTATCCATTATTCACTCTATATACATCCATATCCCTTTTTCCAACTTTGATCTTGACAAGGTTAAGGATCTTTACAGGCTTTTGTGTGTCCTATCTATTAAACTTGATCCACACCCTTAAGCTCTTATCCATTATTTTGTCCATTTCTTGCTTCCATCCATAATCACCCCCTTTTGATCTTATGTATCCTATCTAACTCCTAGCCAAATCTATCCCTTGATCTTGATCCGAACTAAGGACATAAAATTTAACAAACCTCTTGACATGGTCATTTCTTTGGACCATATGATATTAGTTACACCATACCCTTGCTTTATATTTCTATATCCAGTCCTTGAGCTTGGATTAACATGCTACCCTATTGTGAGATAGTCCTTGACAATCACATAAGTTTTCTCCATCATTCTATTATCCATTCATGTCTTGTTCATTCATTCATCCACTCAAAATCCCTTTTGCCTTGCTAGACACTAGGGTCAAATATTCAAAAAATCATAAAAACCTAAAATGTCCTGAAAAAATCATTAAAATCATAAAAAGTCCTGAAAAAATCATAAAAACCATAAAATGTCCTGAGGAAATCTTAAAAATCATAAAATGTCTTGAAAAAAACCCTAAAAATTAAAACATTCATAAAACCCTAAAAATCATAAAACTCCAAAAACATGCAATAAACATTGCAATGACACAAACACTTCAGACAAGCATGCAACTTTGGAACTTCAACGGACTCATGACAGGATGAGACTTAGATTGAGCAAATAGAACAACATTTGATCAACTTATACACCCGAACCCATCAACTGTGAAAAAAAAATCATTCTACATGAAACATATTGTTTGCTTATTTTCTCTTGATTGTTTTTTATTTTCCTTTTTGGTGGCATCTCTTTTAGCTTTTCCAGGATGTCTCTGACTAGAGATTTTATCTCCAGGATGTCATTGACTAGAAAGGCGAGGATGGGGCATGTTCACTTGTTTGTTGTTTATGGGATGTTCCTTAGGAATATGATGACACTTCTTGGGACATAATCACTTAAGATCATCAAGGACATATTGGTCTGATACACACTGAGGCATTCCTTTACTGTCTAATATATTTTCTTTCTCGCAATTGGTGTGACTGATTCATTTGGATCTAATTCATATCCAAACGATTTTTTGCCTTTTTTCTATAATAAGCTCGATGATGATACAAGCACAAGAATTCTCATCGCTTTCATATCCTCTTTCTTGTCATTCTTCATAATCATCACTTTTCTCTTCTCGTCCTCCTTTTCATCTATCTTTTTCATCATTTCTTTCATCATCTTCTTCATTCTTCTTATTGTAGTGAGATCGATCAAACACTTTATCCAACCGATGCATGACTTTGAATCTTTAATCTCTTTTTCAACCAACTTGCTTCATGCAATCTCAACGCCCCTGGAGTCAATCAATCAATCAATCATTGGATCACCTTATCTTGCACTAGCATCAATCCCTGTTAGCTTAATCAACTTAATCAACTTATCAATTCGGCTATACTGTTCATTTCCATCAATTTTTCAGTTACGCCTCATCAACTGTACATTTCTATCAAATGTACATCTCAATCTAATCACTTGCACAATATCAATCATCTAATCTTCTCTCTTGTGATCTATCAAGAGATCAATCCCCATCATTTTGTTTGATCAATCTCTCAAGAGGGCATAACCAATCAATCATCACCCTTACCAAGACACCTCTGGGGCATATATCAGTTGATCATTTTCTTTGAAACAACGCAACACACAGCATTGTCTCAAAGAGGGGCAAAATGTAGACACATAAAAATTTCCATTAATTTGTCTGCATTTAATTTCAAATTTCTCTGAACATCGGGTGAGTCATTATTACACTATTATTTCTCAATAATTCATTATTCATAATTTCCATCTTTTATTATATTATTATTAATATCTTATCATTTATCCATTAAATTTATTAAATAAAACATTTATCATATTCATTTATACGCCTTCATGCATTCACCTTATATACATTTCTCTATTTATTTAATAAAACCCCTTTAATATCCCCTCCTACCACTTACCATTTCCCATTTACCACTCTTCTTCCCTATAACACTCATCTTGCATTATCCCATATTCATCCCACAACATGAACTCGCCCGGAGAAAATCTATTTAAACAAGCCCCTCTCTCTTATTTGGGGATCTCATCTTTATGCGTCGAACTTATGTCAGTTTGCATTCCAATATCTTGACATCTTATCCACTATCTTTGCATTCTCAAATCTCTATTTCCTCATATCTTTTTGCATAAATGCTTCTAAGAGAAAATATATCAAATGTGAAATCTTGAGGAATAGGAGTGCAATGGAGTAGAGTTTGATAACATGCATGTGTGTTTCTAGCTTAGATTTCAATTTGCATGTGTGTGTTTTGCAAGAAAAACTTCATTGTTGGATGCTGGAAGATTGAATCTTGTATTCAATCCATTTCCTCCATCTACAGTATCAACCACCGAAGTATCATTAGGAGTACTACTTGCACAATAGGACAATGAAGGAAAATAATGAGCCATCTACTACATTAGCAGAACATTAGTAGGATATGAGATCAACTATTCCCCAACAGAAAAAGCATGCTTGGCGGTAGTTTTTGCTTCTCAAAAATTAAGACACTATATACTATCTCACTCCATCATGTTGATTGCTAAAATCGATCCATTGAAGTACTTTCTCAACAAGGAAACAATAACATGATGACTAGCAAAATGGATTATGATTCTAACCGATTTTGATATTGAGTATGTTGAAAAAAAAGCTATAAAGGGGCAAGTCATTGTAGACCAACTAGTCGAGGCACCACTTCAAGATGATCATCCTTTACAGATTGAGTTTCTCGATGTTGATATCCTAACGGTCACCACAAAAACATGACAATTATACTTTGATGCTTCATATACACAACATGGATCAGGAGCAGGTATTCTATCCATCACACCACAATGTCATACAATTCCAAAAGAGTACAAATTAAGTTTTCCATGTACCAACAATACAACAGAATATAAATCTTTGGTTACAGGTATCAAAATGGCTATAGAATGGAACATTACACAACTTCAAGTCTTTGGAGACTCTCAGCTCATCATCAATCAAATCAATGATGATTATCAAACAAAGGATGAAAAGTTAATGCCTTATAAGAAGATGGTTGATGATGTCAAGAAATATTTTATAGAAATAAATTTTCAGCAGATTCCAAGGAATGAAAACAGCAATAGATGCCATGGCAACACTTGCTTCTCTCCTTCAGACACAGGAAAATCAAGAGCGTTATGAATTCCTGGTGGAAGAGTTGTTTTACCCTACACATAATTGTCCTGATTCCCAAACTATTTGCCACCTTGTTGGGCATGATTCCTCCCACTATGGCCAAACTTACACATACCTGAAAGATAATATCCTTGTTGGATTTTGCCAAGATCAAGAAGTCATTGAAATGTACATGAAAGAGACATAATATGGGACAAGAATAAACTGTATTCTCATCAATAGAAAATGATCAACAACTGTTGTTCCATACAATGTAGATGAGCCTGCTTATATAGGCAAGGCTAGGGATATGTATGAGCACACAAACATGACATGTGGCTCAATAAGAAACAAGGGTAGGTAGGAAATAGGTGTGGGTAGGTAGGAGAAATAATATAATATTCCACATGAGGTGGATCACCCACCAAAGGTGGAATTATCACTCCACAATAAGTGGATATGATAGTGTAATAACAAGATCAACACCATAAGAGGTGGAATTTCTCCTACACACACTATCCCAATGTGGCACAAACACCCAAGTGTCTCATATCCAAACTACTATGAAATGCATTATCCTAAGTAAACTTAAGTAAGTGTAATAATATCCATGATGAATAATTATTTACACCAACACCCCCCCTTAAGTGCAACTTAGGGGAATGCACTTAAGTCTACAATGCAACTAAGCAATGCAAGATGGGTCCCGGCTACGAGGCCATGTTAGGTACCCATGAACAAATGCAAATGCATGCAAACCAATGCAATGAAATCTCTCACAAAGTGGGGAAAGAGAGAAAAACCCAATGGGAAAAAACCCTCCCCCAAAAAGAGAGATGAAAGCTATACAAGAGAACTCTCAAAGAAGTATGTGAGGAACAAAACCCCATGTGAGGAAAAGGTCCCCCCCATACGAGAGAAGAAGAGAAGTCAAACTGTGATCATCCCTCAATGAAGAATCTGCACCAATGATAGAAGCTCGATGTATGAAGAAACTGCTCCACGAACGTCGAACAACATTCCTCCCCTTAGGAAGAAACAAAACCAAAGGTGTATCCATAAAGTCTCCCCAATCATGAAGGGAAGATGTATGAAGAAAACTCATGATGAAAGGAATCTCTGAAAACTGCTCAAGTGTCCCCATGTCGATGCTGAAAGATACCCCCTCCAAAGGTGGTGAACTGCTCCACACTGCTGAAAAAGGAACTCCAACATCTAGTGGAGATGGATGTAGAACAATATCCAAAGACTCATGTGTCTCCTCAAAGAATAAAGAGACCTCCTCCAACTGTTGTACATAAGTATCCACAATCATGTCAACCTCGAAAGAATGATCATGTAGAGAATGAACAAGAGGGTCAGAGTGTGCCCTCGCAACAATCGAAGAAGGATCATCTTCATCAAAGAGAAGATGTATGTCATCAATGATGTCTCCCAAATCTGCAATGTAGGATTCCATAAACAAACCTGCAATATCTGTCATGTAATCATCCCATGAATCTGAAGCTGGAAGACAATGTATATCCTACTGCACTGAATCACATGAAGGCAAAACTGTCGCACTATCTGCATCATCAGGTGCAATAGGTGATGTGATATCAATATGAGAAGATGAAGTACAAGACTCAAGAACGGGGTTACATGTGAGAATCCCCAAGTTCAAGTGTCCAAAGTTCTCCTCAAAATCTGAATCATCACAATAAGTGTGATCATCATGTGTAGAATCATCAAATGTGAAATCATCATCATCAACAAAATCTGAAAAGGAGTATAACCGAGATGCATGATCAACCACCCCAGTCGCAATGATAGCTCTAGTCTCCATGTCTCTAATAAAAACTGAGTCAGGTGTGAACTCCACAACTCTCTTAGTTGCGCCATGTGTGATTTGATAGATAGAAAGGAGATTGTTTGTCAAGTGGGGTACACACAACACATCATTGAAGGAGTTATCCCCAATGTCAATAGATCCTTTCCCAATCACATCCATGTATGTATGATTGCCCATCAAAATCTGTGGCATGGTGCAAGGCTCAAATGTAGAGAACATAGACTGTGAAGATGCCATATGATGAGAAGCCCCTGAATCTAGAAGCCATCTCTCTGAAGTATGATTTGTTGTAGCACATAGAGCTTGTCCTTTTCTTGTTCCAAAAGAGTGAGTCTTTCCACTTGTAGAAGCCATGAATGCTTGCCCTTTTCCTTTTGAATGTGAGGAAGTGGAAGTTGATGAATCATCCTTCTTGTAGACTTTAGGCAAATCAATGTTATGCTTTTTGATGATATGTGTGAGCTCATCAATCTTCTTAGTATGGCAACGATGTTCCTCATGACCAATCTTTTTACAATAAGCACAAGTAGGTCTCTCTCTCTTTGGTGAATTATCTTTCTTGGAAGAAGATGAATCTCCTTGTTGTGGAGAAGATGATGCTTTGTCTTTAGGCTTTGATTGCCATTTCTTCTTGTTTGAGTTGTCCTTTCCTTGATTTCCTTTGTTTCCTTGATTTGCCACTAATGCTTGAGACTTAGAAGAAGTCTTAAGAATGCCCATGCTTATCAACTTAGTTTGTTCCATCATCAACATTTCATTGAAAGCATCAAATGTAGGCATTTTGTAGCTTGAACCCATTGTCATCCTATGAGTTTGGAAACTAGAAACAAATGCTGCATATTCTTGTGGAAGCTTCCCTATCAAGTTGAATATCAATTGAGTATCCTTTTTATCAATGCCACAATCTTTGAGTTGTGCCCTCAACTCATTTGCCTTAGTGACATAATCTTGTATAGTATCAAAGTTCTTGGGATCTAACATGGTGAGATCACTATCAATTTGATATCCCCTAATCTCATCAACTTGACCATACAAGTCTTGAAACTTTTGCCAAGCATCCTTGATTAGAGTACATTTCTCAATATGGAAAATGAGATCCTTTGATACATACTTTCTTAAGGTACCAATTGCCATGATATTTTTAGTGAGCCAATCTAAGTGACCAACTGGATCAGCCTTAGGATCAGCTGGAGCAACAATAGTTCCATCAATGTAATGAGTGAGTCCTTTTTCCATAAGTTTACTCCATGCATCAATTTTCCAAGTAGCATAATTATGTGGAGTTAAGAGAGGAAACTTAGAAGAACCCATAGCAGCAAAAAGGAAAGAACACAAGAGAACAAAGGCACAAGAGACACCCCCCAAATTCAATCAATCAAAGTACCCCCCCAAAAGTGATGATTTTGGCACTTTATACTTAGTGCGATTACAATGAGCCACTTGCAAAACAAGGCAAAGTGGGCTTATGATGAAAATTTTACAACTTCTCAAATGAGATACAAGAGACTTCAATCAATAGTGCAATGAATCTAACTGAGATTCAAGCAAATATACAAGTACCAAGAGAGCCAAAAAAGGCCTAGATCTGAAAGTACAATTTCTACTTACAATGACATCAATCTGATAGTATCATGTGAAAGTAGATGAAAAAATACGCACTTTCAAAAAAAACGGCACCTAAAAAGGAGGTCCGATGACCCCAAACGAAGCCTCTGAAGTTGCAAAAACTGGGATTACTCAGGGACAGTCACCAAAAACTGCATTTTCTGAAAAATCCGTGCATCAAAATCAAAAAATTATTTCACCACTGCGGAGAGCATGAAATTCTAGCCCATTTCAAAAAAAATTGCACCCAAAAAGGAGCAAAAATGAGCAAGTTATGGGCATTTGAAGTTGAACTGCAAAATCAAAAATGCAAATGAGAGGGGGTCAAAAAATTTCCAAACCCTGCTGATGTGGCGCTGACGTCAGAAAAACACTGTGTTAAATTTGACGGCCGTATGACCGTCACCAAAACTTCGCCGCCTGGCTGACTGGGCGTCCGTACCGTACGGACGGATTACGTGGCCTGCTGACTGTACGTTCCGTACTGTACGGAATATGCTGACTGTGCAGGGTGATGTGGCTGTCCGTACTGCTGACTGTGTGTACGGTAATATCTGCGTGTCTGTACGGATAGGTATTTGTCGGTCCACGTGGCGGGTTGTGTAGCTGACGTGGCCTGCCGGAGGGTTGTTTGCCGGCGTGGGCGAGGCGGTGGTCGGTGCCGGAGGCCGCAGCGGTTGCCGGAAGCGGACATGGTGCTAGGAGCCGAGCAGCTGCACGGGAGGCGCAGCGGAGCCGAGGGAAGCGAGAGACTGGGGAGCCGCCGGCGGGCTTCGGCTGCGAGCGGAGCGAGGATGCCGGAGGGTGGACGGACTGCGCACGGCACGCGGAGCTCGGGCGGTGTCGTGTACACGGAACCGGGAGGAGGTACAGCGTCTGCGGGAACCGGTGGTCGAGGCGCGGGACGCTGACAGGGTACACGCGGCGCACGGACGGAGGGGCAGGGTCTTCGGCGGCGGGGGGTACACTGCGAGCTGCAGACAGAGTACGGAGCAACAGGTACATTCTCTGCACACAACCTGCAACACGCGGGGGTACGGGGGGGGTTCTGCGGACCCCCCAAATATATATATATTTTTTTTTATTTCTCTTTTCAATTTTTCAATTTTTTTTTTTGAATTTTTTTTTGAATTTTTTTTTTGAATTTTTTGAAACAATTTTCAGAATAAAGAAATTTTTTTTTTTGGAAAAATATAATGAATATTCGAAAAATCCGTACGATAAGCAAAATTGGGGAAAAAAATTTTCCTCACCAAAATAGGCCAACTTTATAACCAAAATTCATAGAAACGGCCTTCTGGACGCAATGGAGAGGTCGGATCTGGTCTAGGACGCCTCCAAATGATGATGCTCCTCAGATCTACCTCTTGACGTCACAATAATGCCTCTTCAAGACGAATCAATGAAGCTCCAATAGCTCTGATACCATGTTGGATTTTGCCAAGATCAAGAAGTCATTGAAATGTACATGAAAGAGACATAATATGGGACAAGAATAAACTGTATTCTCATCAATAGAAAATGATCAACAACTGTTGTTCCATACAATGTAGATGAGCCTGCTTATATAGGCAAGGCTAGGGATATGTATGAGCACACAAACATGACATGTGGCTCAATAAGAAACAAGGGTAGGTAGGAAATAGGTGTGGGTAGGTAGGAGAAATAATATAATATTCCACATGAGGTGGATCACCCACCAAAGGTGGAATTATCACTCCACAATAAGTGGATATGATAGTGTAATAACAAGATCAACACCATAAGAGGTGGAATTTCTCCTACACACACTATCCCAATGTGGCACAAACACCCAAGTGTCTCATATCCAAACTACTATGAAATGCATTATCTTAAGTAAACTTAAGTAAGTGTAATAATATCCATGATGAATAATTATTTACACCAACAATCCTCCCTCATGACTTATCAAAAAACCAAAAGAGAAACTTTATTCGCCAATCCTCCCATTATACTCTCGTCGCGGATATCCTTTTTAAATGAGGTCTGGATGGTACTCTTTTAAGATGTCTCGAACAAGAAGAATCTGAGAAGGCCTTAAATGAAGTCCATAACAACATTTGTGGCACTCATTCAAGTGGTCTTACCCTTTCGGAAAAACTCATATGCTTGGGCTATTATTGGCCAGCTATGGAACGAGATTCTTTTCAAATAGCAAAAACATGCAAGCAATGTCAGATCCATGGAAATTTGAATCAGGCACCAGCACAAGAACTTCATGCTTTGACAACATCATGGCCTTTCTACCAATGGGATCTTGACCTAGTAGGAAAGATAAATCCTTCTTCATCCAATGGTCATAAATTCATCCTTGTCGCTACAAAATATTTCACAAAATGGATTGAGGCAGTACCTCTCATCAATATCACAGGGAAACAAATTGTTGCATTTATCTTGAACTACATCATCTGTCGCTATGGAATACCCATGACCATTATCATTGATAATGGGCAACCATTCAAGATCCAAGATGTACGAGAACTATGTGAGAAATTCAAGATCCAACACATATTTTCAACACCCTACTATCCACAAGGGAATGGGAAAGCAGAGGCATCAAATAAAACCATTCTGAAAATCCTCAAAAATCTGTCAGCTAGCTCTTCCATCTATTAGTTCATGCATCCTTCCATTTGCATTCATTTTCCATCAACACTGTTCATATCCATCATAAAGCCTTTGTACATAGGCAGGCATCGCAGGTGATTTCTCACCATGGTTTGGATCATTGGGTATATTATAATGACTTTGTTTCTAGACTGGGGGAAAAATCCTGAACCTAAATGGGGGCAAAATTATCGATCATTTTGAGTTTAATCAAATAGAAAGAACAATAGTCAGGCAACTCTTATCAAGCAAAAACTAAGACACATCCAACGTTGAACACATGACCAACTTGTCCACCATCAACCTATCACATGTCGGTCTAAGCACATCACACACTTTTGAATGGATGATATCTTTTGGATAATGCTTTTAACACTTTGGTTCAACTTTTCTATATTGATTTTCGCTATCATGATTTCTGAGTGACTCTAGGATGTCTTTGACTAGAGGAACAAGGAAGGAACATGATATTTTTCTTGTCTGTTGTCTATAAATTAATCATTAATATGTGCAAATTTGTCTCAGGACATGATCATCGGATTATCATCAAAGACATTTCCGATTTGCATATAGAAATGGTCAATACTTCTTGTTTTATGCAAACAACATTTAGGTCATCTTGGTTCAATTATACCTCGATGCTTATGCTAACTTGCAATATCAAAATCCAAGATAGTAGTACTCGGGTCATAATGGTTCAATTATACCATCGATGTTTTCACTCACTTCCCACATTTTAAAAAGCTCAATGATGACAAAACGCAATAACCCAGTGATTGGTCCGCTCGTAGCTTTGCATTTCATTTTCATTTGTATTTGCATCTAGCTTGCATTTCATTCTTGCATGGGATCCCACAAGCTCATTTTATCCAAGGTTAAATCTATCACAGGAATCATCAAGGTATCATCATAAGTGTATACACAATCAGACTGATGACTCAACTCTCTCTAGATATTGTTGACCCCGTGCAAAATTTATGTTACCCCCTCAACAGAACCAACATTAGTATATCTAAATCTTCTTGCAACCTGATATCAACAAACTGTCAGTTTTGTATCCAGTCAACCTTATCAATTCTACCAATCGATCCCATCTAATCTATTCTATCATGTCTTATACAGGATGTATTTTTCTTGGAACCAGACATTTTGATCAAGTCTTATACAAGATATATTATTCCTGAAACCAAACGCTTTGATCATCTTTGTCTTATACAGGAGGTGTCATTGCTGAAACCAAACTGAATCTCGATCTTATCAATTCAATCAAGCTATATCAATCATCAAGAATCACATCATTGTGATCATAGAACTCGCACTATCATCAACCACAGTTGCAGAAATAAAATCATTTCTAATCAGGAAATCAATTTTGCAAAAATTCACACACTAAAAAAAAAATTATTTCAATTGATCTCCCGAGGGGGCATCATCGTACCGCAATTTATCAATCAATGTCTAGGGCATCCTATCGAACTGATATCATCATGAAAATGAGATCATACTTTGAATCAACGCGTCATCACACCTCGCTTCAAAGAGGGGCAAAATGTATACACCTAAAAATGGTCTGAAGATAGTTAATTAAATAAGCAATTATTTAATAGATCTGCCTTCCTAATTTAATTCAATTCATTAGCAATTTGATTAAGTTCTCTCATTCATCTACTTATTAATAAATCTAAGGATTTATTTAATAGGTTCATTTCAATGGTCCTCTTTGATTAACTAATTCAAATTAATTAATCCTTCCCCCATTTTAATAAATTCTTCTAATCCCCTAATTAATTAAAACAAATCAATTTATGAGTTGTTGAAAACTAATTATTCTTTTCCTATTATTTGAAATTTTAAATTCAAATTACTCCTAACTTCTAACCACCTAACCTAACCATCCCCTAACCTAACCCATTCCACCAAACCTTGGGTTTAACAAACCCTATCCTATCTCGCACATCCTAACCTCCTTATCCTAACCTTTTATGGTGTGGATATTCTCCTCTTGAGATACATGACACTTTGGCCACATGTCTCCTCTCTTCGACACTTGCCCTCTTATGAGAAAGGATCCTTAACACTTGTCACCCCAGAGATGACAAGTGTCCCTTCCTCCAACCTCCTCCAATTTCACCCTTGATATCTTCAGACTCAATCTTGACCATTGATTCCTACCACCTCACTCCTGGCCTTGGAAATCCTATAAATATCCCCCATTTTGGAGCACAAAGGATCCCATCTCATTATCAATTTAGACATTGTTACTATAGGCATATCCATTCTAGCATATCATTTGAACATTGTTGTTATAGGCAATTGCATTAGCTTAATTTGATCATTTTCTAGCATAATTGTTGAATCATGTAGCTTAATCAATCTCTTTTATAGCTTAATTGCATCATCACCATAGCTTAATCATGCATATCATTAGCTTAATTAGACTCTTGGATCAATCTATCATAATCAATCTCATCTAGTTTGCATATCATCATTTCAAATATTTCATTTAGGTGTAGTCAAGTAACTGGGGTTGCTTATCCAGATCTGAGAGAAAATCCACACTCGCATCTCTTAGGAGGAAATAGGTCGCTTTGTCATGGTTCACCTTTAATTTGCTAACTATTATTGTAATGATCTATTGAGTGTTTGTGCTGTAGCTACAGGTATCACACTTCACATGCATGACAGGAGGATATAGCAAATTTATATGAGTCACTACCGACAGTACTATCAGGCATCGTTAGAGGGCTCTTATGTCCTGATCGAAGGTCACATGGTCTTTATGTTGGTTGGGGACAGGTCATCAAGCGGATGGTCAGCGAGGGCACTTAGTATGCATGGGGTCCATGTCTGATGGCCCATTTATACATGGATTTACATGAGGTGGTTTATCATCGTATTACCTTGTTGGGAGTAGGGATCACACTATTGCATATCTAGGCATGGGAGCACTTTCCCATCATGAGATGGATCTGCATGAGGTTTAGGGTGATTGACTAGCCCTATGTATATATGTATGGAGGTATGAAGATACAACCCCTATTGGGGAAACTGGAGTACTGGCAACGGGCATTGGATGATCTAGATACAATGATATGAAGCCCCCACTTGGATTGTGAGTAGTAAGATGATGATGTAGAACTGATGCCCTATGTATATACAATTTGGTTCTTGATTGGGTGGACATATTATGTGGTTGAGAGACATCTTCTAGGCCAAGTGATGAGGTAGTTTGGTTGGATGCAGGGGATGCCACGGGGTTCCAGAGAGTATGTCAGAGTTGTTCGAGAGAGATTCTAGTGAGGGCCTATATTTCCCTACAATCAGGCCTTAGCAGGGTTTTTAGACCTTATAGGTGAGGCCATGGCCATACCGAGTAGAGGTGGAAGATACAGGGGTTATAGACGAGTATGCTCAGTACTTGGCGGCACATCCCTTTCCATGGATCTCAGATCCAGCAGAGTCGGTGCCACCTTTTGAGGATGACATGGAACTGAGATAGTGTAGTAGGAGGAGGAGGACATTAGATGGGGAAGGTAGAGGAGGTGGAGATGGGGGAGGTAGTGGTGGAGGAGGTGGTGAAGGGTTCCGAGGAGAGGCAGGGGTGGGCTTCCTTTGCGACTAGCATAGAGGCCTTTGATACAGGGACCAAAAACAACAACTAAAGGGGAGAGAGGAGAGGGTGGTGTTGGTGGAGATGCAAGTATGGGTGGAGATGTGGTGATGGAGGAGGAACCAAGATCCATAGGTGGTGGTGGATAGGGAGACCTTCGAGAGGTCATGATATTGCAGCTACAGACTCAACTTATTGTTGTCGAGGAGCGCATTAGAGATCTGGAGGCAAAGGTAGAGAACTGGGATGCAAAGATTGCAACTAGGGATGTCCAGCTTTTTGCAGGAGGGGTCGAGCTAACCACAGTTCTCAGGGGGAGAGACGATTCCATGGATAGAGTGAGATAGTTACAAGATAGAGTCCGAGTACTAGAGGGAGTACAGGGACAGGGCCCGACAGGTGAGGTGATGAGGGAGATGCGTCGAGCAGGAGTAGAGATTGATTATTGGCGGGGGATATATGAGCAGGTGGTGCCCAACAATCAGTAGGTGATGAGCTACTCTCAGATGTGGTGGATGAGATCAAAGCAATCTCAGAGGGGTCAGAGAAGCGGGGGTGTGATGGGTCCTCTTTGGTGGGATGGTGAGGGTGGTGGCAGTGGGGGGGCCACGACATTTGGCGCGAGTGCCATTTGAGGTGCCTTTTGCATTATTACACTGTTATTATACTAATACTTGGATGGTTCTTGGTAGCTGATATATTTGACATCATTATATTATGATATATTTTGACTTTATTGTGGTGAGATATATGATGAGATCTCATTTTTTGGCAGTGATGATATGATATGCATTTATGTGATGACATGATTTCCTTATACATGATGATGTTTGATATGCGATGGACTGTTGATATGATACTTGTATTGATACTCACATTGTGATGGATGTAGATGATTTATGCTTAGTTACCATGATGGATGTTCTTATGCGATGATGTTGATTATTTCTAGATGTATGATTTGATGTGATGATACTAACATGTGCATGCAGGTTATGTATGTGATGATGCTTATGAGATGTGATGGATTTGTATATGTGTTTATGATGCTCTGTGATGATGATTGTTTTGATGACTTTATATGTATGATGTGATTTAAGATGTGAAATGTTAAAAATGAATAAAATGAGTTAATGCAATGTACTATTTCTGGTTAATGATAATAGTATAATGTGAAATGATGTGCTAATAAATGATATGATAATGCGATGATACAAAAAATGATGAATATAGGATAGTGATGTGTTGGAAATGATAAGAATAATGTGATAAATGATGTATGATAATAAAAATTATGTGATAATAAATGATATATGATAATGTGATAATAAATGAAATGAAAAATGATGTGATAATAAATGAACTGAAAATGAGGATATAGATGTTGTGAAAATGTGATTTTGTTGATGATCAAAAATGATAAATTTATATAAGTAGACATGATGTTATGTAATGATGCAATGATAAATAAAATAAAAATGATGTGATAATAAATGTGTTAACAATGGTGTAAAAATGAAATGAAAAATGAGATGATTATGAATGATATAGATGTTTGTGAAAATGTTATGATAATTGAAAAAGATGTGATAATAAATGATATATGATAATGAAAATGTTGTAATAATGAAACTAATGATAATAATGATGAAATAAGATAAAAGTAATCACCTTGAATGATAGATAAATGATGAGATGAAAATGTATTAATGCAAAATGAACCTAAATGATAATGTAAGATGAGTGATGTGTATCAGAGTACTCCGTCGAGATTTTTCCTAGCTTTCTCATAGAAACGATATTTAATTGCAAATGCATGTTCACAAAAGATTTGCACAATGAATGTATGAACAAATGGATGAGCAGTATGCAACAAAATGTGATATAAATAGATGAGATGAAATGGCGATCCATGGCCTATTCATAGTGCTTTCTTTCATCATTGAGCATGGTAGTACCAATCTTGGCTAAGTTATCAAAAACCAAGTTTGAGTGTTGTACCTGTAAACAAACACGACATACAAGAAAAGTTCCCCTCCATTCTGGTTCATATACATATGGTCGAGGTATATGCTCTAGTCAGTAAGCCATAGTGATCCATGACTTGTATTTTTGCATAGGATCTCGTAGCTTAGTGAACTTCCCACGTAGACACCATTATTATGTGCCACAAAACTTCATTAGAATAAATCCACAGACAAAAAACAAAGAAAAAGATATCACGAACCATCTCAACCACTCTAATCACTTGTGGATATCCCGGAGTAGCATAGGAACATGATATATAAAGTAATAATTTGAGCAAGTGCCCATCATCCAAACAACATCTTCTTGTCAAAGATATATATCATCATGTCTTGTTTTTGAAGGAAGGATACATCCTTGTTTAAGACGGTTTCGTATATGTGTTGCACAAATTTTTGTTTGTTTGTTGATTTGATAGTTGGTCATCTTGTAGGTAGCTCAAATGTTGTTTTGCATCTCGTTCGATGTTTATGTACAATAAACAAGTTTATGTACAATAAACAAGTTTATTGTGAGGTTTTTGATTGATTTTGATTTTTTTCCAATGTTTTTGGGTTTTTGAATTGTTTTGAATGTTTTTCTTTATTGCGGGACATTTTCCAAATGTTTTTGTTATTTATGAGATTTTACAAATGTTTTTGGTCTTATTTCAGGATATTTTCAGCATGTCACCAGTATTTTAGAATCCACTCCCATCATATAAGTAACAAGTTTCCCCTAGTTAGGTGTTAGTGTGAAAGAAGGAGACGGGATATGTGAGGCAATAATCCTTCTTTTAGACAATAACAAACCATAGTAGATCTCTGATGTATGAGCGGATGCCATGGATGTGATTGCAACAAGTCTGAAAGACAATGGAGATATAACCTTTACAAATGGCACATGTTTGCCAAGTTTTCACCACCGTACTTATCCAAGGCACCACCGAAGTGGTTTTCATCGTTTGGATGAATGATTTTTCTTTGCTATTTTCTTAATTTTTTCAATTATTTTTTTGTACTTTGTTCAAGACTTCTTCTGAATGTTTTTAGTATTTTCTGGTATTTGATGAGCCTGATGCTCTGCACAGCTTATGTATGATATTTTTTTAGATGTATGTTGTTGATTGGATCTGCCAGTGGTTCTCCTTCTAAATTTGCTAACTGATATGCCCCAAACCCAAAGACTGTAGTGAAGACATATGGACCCAACCAATTGGATTCAAATTTGCCTCGGTGTTCTTTATTTGGTTGATTGCAAGGATTCTCTCTAAGAACAAGATCCCCTACCTCAAATGTGTGAGGTTTGACCCTATGATTGTAACTTCTTCTCATGCGTTGTTGATATGCTTTTAGGTGATTGTAGGTAGCTTGTCACTTCTCATCAAGCAGTTCCAAGTCCTGAAAATGAGAGACTCAATATTCTTCATCATTGATCAAATTGTGCAAGGAAACCCGTAGGGATGGTAATTCTACTTCAATAGGAAAGATGGTCTTTGCTCCATAAACAAGTGAGTATGGGGTTGCACCTGTAGGGGTTCGAATGCTAGCTCGATATTCCAATAGTGCTAGATTCATAACAATGTGCCAATCATGACCAGCATCATTGATTATCTTCTTGAGGATCCTCAATATGTTTTTGTTTGAGGCTTCTGCTTGACCGTTGCCTTGTGGGTAATATGGGGTGAAAGAATGGTGTTGGATATGAAACTTCTCACTGAGTTCATGAACATCTTTATTTTTGAAAGAAAGCCTGTTATCTATGATGATGGACATGGGTACACCATACCGATAGATCATGTAGTTTAAGATAAAGGAAGTGATCTGCTTGTCAGTTACTTGGGTAAGTGGAATAGCTTCGATCCACTTGGTGAAGTATTATGTGGCGGTAATGATGAAGTTGTAACCATTGGATGAACATGGATGGATTTTACCCACAAGGTCTAGTTCC
This sequence comes from Cryptomeria japonica, assembly GCF_030272615.1. Classification (NCBI taxonomy): domain Eukaryota; kingdom Viridiplantae; phylum Streptophyta; class Pinopsida; order Cupressales; family Cupressaceae; genus Cryptomeria; species Cryptomeria japonica. The sequence continues at coordinate 398,352,717 of NC_081409.1, forward strand.
TAGTGACAAAAGGGCCATGGTGTTGTGATGGGTTGCAATTCTTGCGTTGGTGCATGTATCAGATCTCTGTGAACTTGGCACTTCTTGCACTTTCTAACAAAGTAGTAGGAGTCTTTTTCCATAGAGGGCCAATAGTATCCGGCCCGCATGATCTTTTTAGCCAATGAAGGGCCACTTGAATGAGCTCCATAGATACCTTCATGTACTTCTTCTAAAGCTATGGTCACCTCACCTTGCTCTAAACATCATAGGAGAGAACCGTCAAGACCTCGTCAATATAGGGTTTCGACAATGATAGTGTATCAGGTGGATTGGCATATGAAGGTTTTTCGTTGGTTGTTTGATTGGTTTGGTGGAAGGATTTGATCGCGCAAGTAAGCGTAAAACTCACCATATCATGGGGAATCAAGACCGATGAATTGACATACCATCTCGGATTCTGGGATATCATAAGCGGGGATCCAAAGTTGTTCAACTAAGAACTCATAGTGTGTTGTATTTTGTGGAAGATCAAGGAGAGAGGCTATTGTAGCCATTGCATCTGCAACTCTGTTCTGATCTCAAGGAATCTGCTCAAAAGTGATAGTTGTGAATAAATCTTTGAATCTATCAACCATTTTTTTGTAAGGCATGACCTTATCATCCTTGGTTTGGTATTCATCATTGACTTTTCAAATTACCAGTAGTGAATCATCATAGACTTGTATCTCCTTTAAGTTCTATTATACATCCATTCTTATTCATTTGATTAAGGCTTCATACTCTACTATGTTGGTTGTACATGGGAATGTAAGCCGATATGATTTTGGAATGCTATCACCTTGAGGTGTGATAAAAACAATGCTGGCTCCTGAACCATGTCTAGTGTATGAGCCATCAAAATATAACTTCCATTGTTGTGTTGGCATAACTATGAATATTTCCTTATTTAGAAAATTTGAGATGAGCAGATGGTCTCCTATGAGTGGTGCGTTGACCAACTGATCTATAATGACCTTCCCTTTGATTGCTTTTTGGTTCACATGCTCTATGTTGAATTCACTGATGAGCATAACCCATTTTGCCAAGCGGCCTATTAGTGTTGCTTTACTAAGTAGGTACTTGAGTGGATCAATTTTGGCAATGAGTTGTATCTTGTGTGTCAACATGTAATACCTTAGTTTGGTGGCTGCTAAAATCACTACTAGATAGGCTCATTCAATAGGGGTGTAATTGAGTTCATACCTGATTAGTGTCTTGGAAATGTAATATACTGCACATTCTTTGCCTTCTTCATTATGTTGTGCAAGTAAGATGCCTAAGGTTGTAGTTTTTGCTGATATATATAATAATAATGGTTTGTCTAGATATGGTGGTGTCATTAGGTAGTCCTTTAACTCCTAGAATGATTGTTGGAAATTTTCTTCCCATTTGAAACAAACATTCTTATGAAGCAGATGTGTGAAGGAATGACATTTGTCGGCCAATTGTGCGATGAAGCGATGGATTGATTGTAGCCTCCCTTGTAATATTCTCAACCAACTGACGTTCCTAGGAGGTGGCATTTCCATGATTGTTTTGACCTTTGCAGGATAAACATCAATTCCTTTATTTGAGACAATGTATCCTAGGAGCTCCCCATAGGTCACTCCAAAGACACGCTTCTTTGGATTTAGACGTACATTATATTGCTCTAGTCTATTAAAGATTTTGTCTAGGATGGAAAGGTGTCCCTCTCATGTTAATAATTTAGCTAGTAAATCATCCACATAGTCTTTCATTAGTGTATGCATCATATCGTGGAAGATAGTAATCATCACCCTCTGATATGTGGCGCCAAAATTTTTTAGACTAAATGGCATTACATTCCAATAGTATATATTGCATGGGCATGTAAAAGTTGTTTTGTGTTGATCCTTTGGAGCAATCATTATCTGGTTGTATCCTGAAAAAACCATCTATGAGTGATAGAATTGCATGTCATGTTGTGAGGTCACGATCAAATCAATGTTTGGAAGAGGGAAGTCATCCTTAGGACATGCTTTGTTGAGATCTCTAAAATCTATTCAAATACAGATGCCCCCAATTGGTTTTGCTACTGGTACTAGGTTGGAGATTCATTCTGCATAGTCAATTTGGGTCTTATCAAACCCACATCTAATAGCTTTTTTTATTTCTGCTTTTACTAATAATGCAATCTATGGATGCATCTTTCTGAGATTTTGTTTTACTAGTTTGGCTCCTTCTATTATTGTCAAATGATGCATTACTAGCTATGGATCAAGGCCTGGCATGTCTACATAGGACCATGCAAAATTGATTTGTCTCTTTCAAAAGAACTCTATAAAATCAAGATCTTTTGTTGGCGTCAGTGATTCTGCTAGATGTAGTATGTGTGGATTTTTTGGTGCCCCTAGATTGACTTCCTTTGTTGCTTCAATGAGAATAGATGACCTCTCCTTATTAGTGTTGAAAGGGAGAATGTCAAACCTTCCATCCTCTGTTGCCTCAGAGAGGTTTTCACCTTTGGATATGCCCTTTGTTTTTACTCTTTTGGTTTCCACAAGTGCCACAGTGTGGTTTTCATTTGAGGATCCTATTTTGATTGTAATATTTTTGTGGCTGAAAGGTTTGGCATTCTCTCCAAAGTAAGTCGCGTTGTGAAGTTCAATAGCATACCTAGCTTTGTGATCCCTGCTTGGTATGTTATCCCCAAATTCTAGAAAGTCTATGACCGCGTCATCATTTTGGAAGTTGTCAAGGTGTGGGGAATCTTGCTTGTTCCAATCAATGAGTTCAGGGTGAATAATTGGCATTGCTTCATCGACGAGGTTAAGTTCATAGGATGTCTCAGTTAGGGTAAGTATGTAGGAATCAAGGTCATAGTTAGTACTATCCTCTTTGTAATTGGGCTTGGGAGGTGACCTATCTATTCGTGAAGTATCTTCAGGATCAGAATCCCAAAAGGTTTTAATCCATGCTTCTCCTTCAATGCTTTTGTCTACAAGAGGACCAAGGGAATATACTTCAGATTCTTGTGAAGCCAAAGAACCCCATTCGTACTCATGTGAATCTATCTCGGAATCACTTGGTAGAACTTTGTTGTTGTATGTTATAGGGATGTCGACCGATGTGAAAGGTTTATCGACAACTATTGTAGGGGTTTTATCTGACAGGGTTATTGATGTTGTTGGGGTGTCTGAAGTGGACAAGAGCTTTATCTCGGGAGTGATAGTTTGATGGGCAACATAACTCCTTTGCTTACTCGCTGTATACTGAGACTGTAATTGAGGAGTGTTTTCATGACTGGATTTTTTGGACTTTGTAGGTTGATTTTCAATGAACACTATTATTCTCCTGGAAGGGGTGATCTTGGAAGTGGTCTGCTATTGTTTGCTTGGAATCTTGAGCTTAGAAGAGCCTCTTGATCCAGGATTGAATCTGAGTCCAAATGTATCTCGTGCTTGTAATAATGGTTGCAATGGCTTTTGTACACCTTGTTTATGGGATCCCAATGCACTATGGCCATCATAGCCCAACTTTTGCATTAGGGTAAAGCCTTTACCATACCTCTCTATAGGGATCCTGATCTGTTGTCTAGCTATATCAGAAGGGTCTCTGTAGATCCATCATACCAAGTCTTCATCAATAGTTTCCTGTTCTTGTGATCTGCCTATGATGAATCCATCAAGTGTAGCAGTTTTAGTTGCAACAAGTAGACTGCGTGATTGTTGTGGTTTGCCATGAGTCCTAAGTGAGAGGGGTAGTTGGCCAACACATAAAAGTTAACTAATATTATACTCTCCTGGGCCTTCATCATTTCCTTTCATCTTCAACTTTTCTTGTTTGGGTGTAGGGATCGGTGGACTAGTGAGATTTGTTGGGTGGATGTAAGATGATGAGGCAGTGGCTTCTCTATTGTTAGGGACTGTGATATCAGGTTGATGCCTTATATTGTTGCATAAATAAAATGGGTTGGCATCACCAAGGATAGTAATCTCTACTTCGTTATGTGAAAACTTGATGCATTGATGGTAAGTGGATGGTACTACTTGCATGGCATGAATCCATGGTCTACCTAATAGGAGATTGTATGAAAGATGGAGCCCTAGGACTTGGAAAACCATATTATTCAACATAGGTCCTACCCTGATGGGTAGAGTAACACACCCTTTAAAGGAGTGTTCTACATCATCACAAGCCTTGATGGTGATCTGCTTTCTGGCATCTACTACATCCTCTGCATATCCCAATGTTGTGATTAACTATAAAGTACAGATGTTAAGGCCAACTCCATTGCCAATCAAGACTTGCTTGATTCTATGTTTATGTATGAATCCCTCAATGTGGAGAGGGGCGTTATGTGTTTGTTGAAAGGATGTGTCATAATTCTCTACAAAAGTGAGACATGGTGATGATTTGAGACTACCAACCATGGCTTAAAATGGATCTGTATTGAGGTCAGATGGAACTGATGCTTCTTGGAGATCTTGGTCTAAGATGGTTCTATGTGAGGGTGATAAGCGCAAAATCTCTAGTATGGAGATAAGTCCTGGCATTTTATCTAATTGGTCCACAAGGTTATAATGTTTGGGTATGTATGTCACTTTTGATGGTGCCTTGTACATTAATCTTACTATGGCGAGTAACAACGTTGCATGCGGGATCTTTACCTTTGATTGTAATGGTTGAAACTTGTTGGTGCAGGAGCACCTTCACAATTTTGGCTTGTTTGATCCTGATGGGATCATGAATTGAATAAAGGACTATTGTAAGATTCCAAGTGTGTGTTTTAGGTTTCATTATGGTCTAGATTTATCTTAGAGTGGTTTACCAAAGGGTTCACAAGTTTTCTTTCCAGTTTTGGCCCATAATGCCTTGTAAGCCAAAAAAAACATGGCATTATAGTGAAAATGTGTTAAAAACCTTGTAACAAGCCTAGAAAGGAATTGGAGTAGGTGTATTTATTGATTTGACACCATCTCAAATGGTTAGGTGGAAGATATTTGTCTTGTAGGCCAAAAATGCACTAAGAGTCAAAAATTGCTAATGTTGTCAAGCAACATTTTGACAAAAAGTGAGAAAAGTTGTAAAATCACTCTACAAGGTAGTTATGGACACTATAATGGTTGGAATGGTTTGAGTGTGCCTATATAATGACACTTCAAACATTGTAAATGGGTTGGTTTTTGTATTAGCAAGAGGAAGTTAATGAAATATTACTGTTTTTCATGCTTTTTAAGCTTAATCTGTTGCAACAGTCCATACAGAGCACTATTTCCATACTGTAATTTCATTGGAGTTTGTGTCATGGTTTTATGAAGGTTTTTCATTCTTTGTGTTAGGGTTTTTACTATGTTTTGGTTTATCAAATAAAATCTTTTAGTTTTTGCTAGTTCACTGCCCTATCAAGGGTTTGTGGCTTAAAAATGCAACAACTTGACTAATCCAAGTCTGGGATCCCAAAAAAATAGATTTGGTCAAGTTGGTGTGCATGTATATAGTGTATATATGTTTCACTTTGTGCCAGAGTTGTGATTGGAAGAAGGATTTGAGTGAATACTAGGCAAGTATGGGTTACTTGGCTAGTATCATGGACAAAAACTCAAAATTTGCACCCAAAACTAATTGGGGTGAACAAGTCTATGAGACAGAGGTCTGAGCATGTTCCCAAGGGTGTTGAGAGTCACTTTGTCTTGTTAGAGTGGGTTGTTTCCTTTAAAGCATTCTCAGTTTGGTTGCATAGCAGTAAGTTCACTGTTTTTGTGAATTTAATGACAGTTTTCAGTTTGAATGCCATATGTTTGGATTAATTCCTGCAGGACAGCAATAGAGGAGGACTCCACATGGTGTGGCAGAAGGTTCTTGATAGTTTGGTAGCTTGGTTAGTTAAGTAGGAGTGGTTTCCAATGTTGTTTGGATCTAAACCCTTGTAAACCCTACTAAAATGCCTAAAATGGTGGACAGTCCCCAAACAACCTCCTCGGGAACTAAAACTGCAAAAATCCTTGAGTTTTGACATTGTTAATAACATCCAATACAACTCCTAAGGTGTAATTGGCCATCGTTGGTCAGTATGAGTAAAAAGACCTCAAATTAGGCCTACTCGGCTAGTAGCCCTTTTTAGCCTTGTTTTGTAAAAAAGTGTGAACCCGATTGGTGCAAGGTTGAAAGGTCTTGAAGAAATATTGGAATCCATTTGAAAACACTCAAGAAATCCTCCTAACACCTTAGTATGAGAAGGGTTACTATATTTGGGTTTTAGACCTATAGAAAGGGTTTGAGTAAGTGTTGAGCAAGTTAGTTTGAACTAGGTCTTCGAGAACAAAACCAGGAGCAAGTCTTTAACTCCTTGTCTAAACCTTTTGAAGAAGCTAAATGCTACTAAGAAATAGTATAGACAATGTGTGGTGAGTAGGGGTATTAGGGTGTTGAATTTGATGGGTTGAGGAATGAGAGCATGGTAGTTTGAGTTGAGCAAGTGTATGGACAAATGATGGGAAGAACTCAAGGAGGAATTTTTGGGTTGAGTGAAGCTTGTGAACATTGAAAGTGGGCCTTATCAAGAAAACCAAAACCTTTCCTCTCTCATTTGAAGGAGTCTCTTAACAAGAAGATTATACTTAGCTTTAATTGGTCCTCCTTTGGGGTTCTCCCTATCACTTGTTCATTGGCATCATAAAGGTTGTTGACAGTATAAGTTTATGGTGTGTGGGTATAATCTTGATTCTTACCTTGATGGGAGGGACCTCTTTTCTCATATGATGGGAGTGGATTTTTGAACATGGTATGATCTAGTATTGGAAGTTTTTTGCATTGTGACCAACTACTTCTATGTGGCCTCGAGCAACGAGGTCTTGAACAATATCCTTTAACCGATAGCAACTATTTGTTTTGTGTCCTTTTCCCTTATGAAATTCACAATACTCATTATCTATCCACTGTGAAGGTTTGATCTATGGTTTATAGTTTGACGTTTTAGGCAAAGTGATAAGATCAGAAGAAATGAGTTGTCGTAAGATATTTTCAAGAGATTCTCCCAAGGGTGTATATGTGCGGATGGGTTTTTAGGTAGGGTACCTATTTTTAGGTTCCTCTTGTTGTGTATTTGGAGTTTGGTTTCCTTGATTGTTTGGGGAATTACCTTGATTGGTAGGGGGTTGTTGCAATTATTTGCTTGCCCTACAATTTTGACTATGGGTTGGGCAATTTTGATAGTTCGTGCATCCACAACACCATCATTAACAATGTTTTTGTTCTTGGCCCAAAACTTTGGTTTGTCACTATTGTAGGCTGGTCATGGACCCTCCTTGTTGTCATTGTATATCTTGACAAGTCCCTTTTTGATAAGGGTTTTCTCGATTTTAAGTCCTTAGGCTATCATGTCTTTGAAAGTGTTTGAACATTTTATGTCTAAGTAGAATTCCATTTCCTCATTTAAGTTTGAAATAAAAATTTCCACTAATTGTTCCTCGAGAATGGGGAAAGAATATCTATTAGAAAGGTGTCTCCATCTTTGTAAGAATGTTGAGAATAGCTCACCATTCTTTTGTTTTGTATTGGATACATCAGCCATGGAGACATCCCGTTTGTTGTTATGCACATGATGAGTGATAAATTTTTGTACCAGGTCCTCAAAGGTCCTGATCCCACCGAGTACACGTGAGAACCATTGCATCGCTAAGCCTCCCAAATTTTGGGCAAAAGGCACATTAAATATGTGTCCTCATATGCGACCTCTAAGCAGGTGGAGTAAATTTCTCGCACATGATCTCTAGGGTCTCCTTTTCCTTTGTATTTACCAAAATTTAGGGTTTTGAAGTTCCGTGGGAAAGGAGGCATGTATATGTTTCTATCAAATGTATATGGACAAATATCTTCAAGAGAATATTTATTTTTTGCCCTTCCTGCATGTAAGTTTGTTGGGTGAGGTCTTGCATATGTTGTCTCAACATATTCATTTTTGTAGGATGAGGCGAGATGTTTCCTTGTTGATAGTTATCATCATAGTTGTAGGTATTCCTTTCCCTCCTGTCATCTTTATTTTGTTCTTGTCGATGGCTATGTTGGGCTTGTTTCAATATGTCCTTCAATTGCGATATGTCAAAGTCTACGGGAAGTGTGTGGGGGAAAAAGCGAGACTAGGTTATCATGCCCTAATCCTACCTCTTGTCACACATTACGGAATACGAAAGAGCCTAGAGGTATCGCACAATTGGCTACTTCTTTTTGTGAAAGAGAGAGCCATAGGCTACCTATTAGGGTTTCTATTCCTTTGTTGTAATTGAAAGGTACGATTATGCAAGTTCAATTCCTAACCCTAAAATGCAAGTATGAGCTAACAACAAGATTACAAAACTGAACTTTAAACAATGGAAAGCTGTAAACACAAGGATGAAATAAGAATGCAGATGTGTACCTAGAGTCAAAATCGAACTGAAAATGTTCGGGACGGGGGCGCGGGCGCCACTGTCCTGAAAATTGCACCAGAAACTGCTGTTCTGCACTCTGAAACACTGTCGGGAAGCTGTCTGAAAGCTGTCTATCCGGAGGACCAGGGCGCCCAGCGCCTCTGTCCTAGGGACCAGGGCGCCCAGCGCCCCTGTCCTGGCAGGACCAAGGCGCCCAGTGCTCCTGTCCCAGTCTTCTGCTCTGCAATTTGATACAGAGTGTTGTCTCGACCTTCTCTTTCCGGATCTGTATCCCACAGCGTCGTCTGAATCCCGAAACCTGCAATGATATCTGGAAAAGGGTGTATGGGCGGCTATATAGGGTTTTGCCTTAGTCAAACCCCCGCTTCGGTGATTTCCACCTCCACGAATAGCCAAGTTGTTTTGTAAAATGTATTGTGTGTGCAGACCTAGTGTGTGTGCAAGGTCCTAAAATGCAAGAAAGCAAACTAGAGCAACCTAGAAAGTAAACCCTAATTGCTTGTAAATGATAACGTAAATGCTCTAAATCAAGATGCAAAGTGATCTAAAGCATGAATAAATGATGTATTGAAGCTTATGTAAAGACATGAAAACAACATGAAATCATAACCAACCCTCAAGGGAGGAGTACAAGCCAATCTTCAGTCTGTAATCTCCTATTGTTCTTCAATGTCTTCCAAGCCCTAAATGGATGAATGGAATTGATAAATGCTTGATAGAGGGATGTTGTAAGATGTTGAAGTCTTCAAAGATCTGCTCTTTCGCTGCATATGAAGTTCCTGGAAACAAAAATCAGATCCTTTCAAATGAAGAAAGAGAGCTCTTAAGTATGAAACCCTAGGTCACAATTTCGTCTTTTGGCCGACCTAGAGATTGAATATCCTGCCAATTTCTTGGGGTTAAGCTTTATTTTATGATTGGATCGCGCTCCTAAAATTTCGGGAAAAATGTCCGGGACCGTGTGCACTCCGGGCGCCACGGTCCCGACAACTTTTCACCAAATTTTCAGGACCGTCAGATATGATGATTTTAGAGAGAATCCCGAAGTTACAGGTGATTTCGAGATGTTTTGACCCCCGAAATCAAGCCCCCAAGCTCAGAATAGGGCCTAATTAGGGTTTTTTGATTAAGTGATGTATTGGAGGAATAAAATGAAAGGGGCACGCTTTAATGAAAGGGCCCAACTTTGTGGAAAATGGTGAAATAGAACCTTTAGACCTAATTAATTTGATTAATTAAGTGCTAAAGGGGAAATGCCATGCAAAGTGCAACTGCGCCAAGGCGGGTGCTAAACTAGGTGTTAAATTGTACTGCTTTAGCAGGTGCGTACAATTTATGACGTTACATTTAGCCCCCACTTTAGCGGTCATATGAGTACTACGTGCATATGCAAGCTAAAGTATAGAAAGTAAACATTATTTGAAAAAGGATATATCCATAAGTTGTCGGACGAAGCCCCTAGCGGCATCTGCAGTACACAGTTAGGAACCGCACCCTACAAAACACACGTTAGATCGCAAAAATCACCTAATGCTTACTAAGGAAAGTGATGAAATCTGTGAGTAGCTATATGCCCCCCCCTGTTTCGACTTGCTTATTAGGGAGGTGAAACAGGGTAGCATGTTTACTTGCAACAAATTGTGTAAGGTAGTATTGATGAGGGGTGTTCACTAAATAGGCTTCATCAGAGCACTTTTTGGAACATCCCGAGAGTAGGGGAAGGAAAATACGATTCCAATGCAACAAACGGCTCGAAAATCGCATCTCCCAAACTCAAGTTATGATGAAATGAGTGAAAGAGGAAAATTAGGGTTTTGAAAACAAAGGTACAGGAATGAACGTATATACCTTGAAAGAGACACTTGCATTTGTCACTTTGTTGATTCTGAGTACTGTTCATTGCAGCAGAGCCCACACAGCTATCATCATGCCTTCACGACGACCGGAGCGTCCCACGAGGGTTGAGATCCTGCGCCAGGCCGTGATTGACGACGAGTCACTGGACAAGGTGAGTTGACTGAACGTTTGACTTTTGATTTTTCACATTTTGACTTTTCTGTGATCGTATGCGGGCCTTGAAGGCTGACCCGGGGCCCACCCAGGGCGCCATGGTCCCTGTGGGGTGCCCTGGTCCCTGACAAGGGCACCATGGTCCCTTCAGGGCGCCATGGTCCCCTCAGGGCGCCATGGTCCCCTCAGGGCACCATGGTCCCTGACAGGGCTGGTCCCTGACAGGACACTATGGTCCCCAATTAGGGCTTGGCGAGGGGTTTCAGGACTAGCACACGATGTTCGATAGTTTGCATTAGCGATTTTAATGATTGAGTACTGATTACGGTTATGTTTTTGTGTTGCAGGGCCTTCCGTACATGAGAGAGCATATAGCGGGACATATTCTTCGCAGTTTACGAGATCAGATTCTGCGGCTTACTCAGTCAGAGAGAGACACACTGTCGATAGTAGGATTATGGTATGTGATCCTCATGCCAGCCATTCGATTCCATCCTACGATGCTGATGGCATTGATGGAGCGATGGGATCCTGACACATGCACATTTCATCTTCCAGTAGGGGAGCTGACGGTCACACTCGAGGATGTGTACCGTATACTTCATCTGCCTACCAGAGGAGCGCCTGTTACATACGCGATCGATCGGTCAGCGGAGGATCATCAGAGAGAGCAAGTGTATTGCATAGGGAGAGTCATGCCGAGCGAGATGAGAGGTCGCATCATGGTCAGCTGGCTCTTACATCCTACAGGGGAGGTACCCCTTCTGAGACGCCTTATGATAGCCATCATAGCACTAGCCATCTGCCCTAATGGGCGAGGCACACACATGCATGGGGGTCTCACATGGTGCATCAGAGCGATGGAGAGACACAGGAGAGTGTATGCTTGGGGTCGGAGTATTCTTGCGCATCTCTATCACGACCTTGAGGAGTATGTATTTGGACAGGGGTTCAGTTTGATGACATGCACACTTCTGCAGGTGTGGATTTTAGAGCACTTCACATGCACCAGGCTCGTCGGCTTCCCGCTGAGTACAGCGAGCGAGTGACCTAGGGTGTTCGCTTATCCACTTACCAGCGAGTGGAGATTTGGAGATTTGTTATATTGGAGAGTGATTTTTGACAGACTGACAGCCGAGGTGACAGTGTGGAGACCTTACCTACGGATGCACAGATGGGATGGGATGGAGAGACAGTTAGCATGTCTACAGAGGAACCGCCTACTGCGGGGACGATATGCACACATCATAGTCCCTTTCTACCTTGACCGAGTACGGAGGCAGTTCGGACTAGAGCAGTGTGTTCCAGCCGATGTGCCCATCTATACTCGACACTCACGGGTCCTTCCCAAACCTAGAGCAGTAGCAAGACCGACGATAGATGACATCGAGACTACGGACTTAGAGGGATCTGATCCGGATGTAGTCACTGATTACTCTGCAGAGCCTGGAGCACAGCGCAGGTACGTCTCATGGTTTATGAGATCATATCCAGGTCCTATCTTTCCACCAGATCATCCGACAGGCTATCCAGGCCCATGGAGACATGGAGACCAAGACGAGGACCAGGGATCCAGGTCAAAGGAGCCAGAGGAGGGAGAGGGTCATGAGGAGGCGAGAGATCCTGATCCACCTACAGGCGATCAGCCCAGTGCCGAGGAGGAGGAGGATACAGATAGAGAGGAGGACGAGGGAGATGCAGGTGATGATGCGGATGAGGACGAGGATGAGGATGACGAGGAGGACGACGAGGAGGAGGATAGAGATGAGGAGGAGGAGTCGGATGCAGCTCCCCACCATTCAGGGGACGATACCATAGCTCTAGATCCACCTCTTATTCCCCAACAGGGGGAACATGAGGCGATACGGAGGCCTGTCCCTAGTACCGTCCAGCCTACACCCATCGTGGATAGATTATTCGAGCGAGGGGAGCCTAGCGGTTCCCAGGCACAGATACTACCATATCATGATCCCTACCGGCGCGAGGGAGATCCAAGTATAGTAGGTTTATATTGATTGATTGATGTTTTTATGATATAGAATGGTACTAACAAAAAATCTGTTCTACTACCACAGCTAATGTGCAGGAATGGCGTTCCCTAATTCAGCAGACAATGACAGATATTTCCATGATAGCACAGATCCCCAGTTCCTCACAGATTGCCTATAGGCCTCAGGGGAATGCGGGTCGGCATGAGGATTTGTTTTTCCCATTCCGAGTACAGGTAGATATATGGAGGGATAGAGAGAGAGTCCTATCAGAGGACCTCCAGCAGGCGCGGTAGAGAGAGAGAGTCCTATCAGAAGACCTCCAGCAGGCGCGGCGAGATCTAGCAGCGGCTCAGACCGAGGCTACCACCTATCACGCGATCCTTATGGATAGGGATCGCAGGAGTTCCTCTCGGAGTCACTCACGGTCTGTATCGTGCTACACACCCATGGGTCCACCTTCACGGCTAGATCAGGAGGGAGCGTCCAGTCGACACTCTCCAGCCACCAGCCCTAGGGATAGGAGATGATTTTATGATGTAAAAGAGAGGTCACATTTTGGATATACAGTGACCTATATTTGTATACGATCCACACATATATATATGTATATATACATGCTTTTCTTTTGTCTCAAATGTGTTATCTTTAATGCTTAAAACAATGTATGTTCATAATTTAATTTCCATGTGATTGATTTCTCAATGCCCCATGATTAAATTGATACATGTGTGACTTAACTAAATATTTAATCAAGTACTACATTGATGATAGGGAAGAGATATGCATTAAGTCTAAGAATCATATAACTAATGTGATTTAATTTTGAATTTAAACACAACATGATACGATTCTACTTAACACATAAAGACACTGTATAATATGCTAGCATAATGGGAATGTAAATCTTTCACAATTTACATAAATGAATTCAAGACAAACCATAAAGTAAGAAGACACGCTTTTCAGGAACGAAGCAATATAGATTAAACAACATAACATTTAATTCTATTTTGCTTTAATTAAGAGACACTAACATATTATCCAATGTTTGAAGAATTGAAAAGAAGATAAATAAGGAATGAAGAATTAAGCATAATATCTACGCAAGTGCATAGCATTTATAGGTTCTTTAAGGGGCGTACCATCTACATCCGCTATTTTGTAAGCACCTGATCCATAATCCTCAATAACGATATATGGTCCAAGCCAATTAGGACTGAATTTTCCCTTTTCTGCAAGTAAGGCATTCACATTGCGCTGATTCTCATAAAGGACTAAGTCACCTACTGAGAAGGAACGTTGAATGACCCTATCATTATAGCTTCGTTGTAGAGTTTTGTGATACGCTTGAATATGCTCAAGAGCGTTTATACGTTGTTCATCAAGCATCTCAAGCTGTTGAAGTCGTTGTTCTCTATAAGAGTCATCATCTACTATACCTTTGAGAGAAACCCTAAGTGATGGAATTTCTAGCTCTAAAGGCATAATAGCGTCAGCACCATAAACAAGATTATAAGGAGTAGTTCCCGTGGCAATTTGTACACTCGTTCGGTAAGCCCAAAGAGCATAGATTAGCTAGTTACTCCAATCCTTACTATGCTTATTCACGGTTTTGCGAAGAATTTGTTCAATTATCTTATTGGATGATTCGGCTTGACCATTTGACTGAGGATAGTATGGTGTAGAAAATCGATGTTTGATATGATACTTCTCGAGGAATTTCTTCACGTCCTTGTTCTTAAACGATGTCCCATTATCTGAGATAATAGTAGAAGGTATCCCGAATCGAGAAATGATGTTTTCTAGAAGAAATTGACAAATCACTTCAGCAGTGGTAGAGCGAAGGGGAATAGCTTCTACCCACTTCGTAAAGTAATCTGTTGCGGTTATAATGAAGGTGTGTCCTTGAGATGAAGGAGGAGAGATTTTACCAATAAGATCCAAACCCCATGCAGAAAAAGGCCAAGAAGCTACTTGAGAATGGAGTTCTTGGGCAGGAGCATGAATCAGATTATTGTGTTGTTGACATTGATGACATTTTTTAACAAATGAAAAGGAATCCTTCTGCATAGTTTGCCAATAGTATCCCATACGAAGCAATCTATGAACCAATGATTTGCCCCCAAAATGCCCCCCACAGGCACCTGAATGTGCCTCTTCAAGAGCAACAGGGATTTCCGACTTGTTAAGACAACGAAGGAGAAGACCATCATAACCCCTTCGGTAAAGGACATTAGAAAGAATGATATACCTAGCAGACAGCTTGCGGATTCTAGCCCTAGTGTTCCTATTAGCAGAATCAGGAAAGGTACCATCGGTCAAATATCTTATGATATGCGAGTACCATTCATCTGAGTCTATAAAGTCACAACATGTTACCAAGCTAGAATCGTCTACAATAGCTGGAGAAATAAGGTTGTGAATAACAAATTTAAGATCAACCACAGGGTCCTCTAAAGATACCAGAGAAGCAACACATGCCATTGCATCCGCATGTCGATTATCTTTTTGAGGAACGGCTTCCATAGTATAAGAATCAAATTTCTGTAATAAAGAGATGGCAAGATCTTTATATTGTGATAATTTGTCTTGTTTTGCTTGATATATTCCTGTTACTTGTCTTATAATCAATTGCGAATCTCCATAGATATGTATGTGTTTTATATTCAGAGCTAAGGCTGCTTTTATTCCCGCTATAAGAGCCTCATACTCAGCAATGTTATTGGTACACAGGAAATTTAGACGATAGGATAAGGGAATGGGTTTCTTTGTAGGAGAAATCAGAACCACACCTGCCCCTGATCCCGTATGACACTTAGAGCCATCAAAGTATAACTCCCAAGTTTCCTCTTTCTCTATAGAAAGAATGAAGTCGTCAGGAAAAGACTCAGGGTTAGGGAAGGAGAAAGGTGAAGGGGCCTCAGCCAGGTGATCGGTCAATGCTTGCCCTTTAATTGCTCTTTGTGAAACAAATTTAAGGTCAAATTCAGTTAACATCATAACCCACTTAGCTAGGCGTCCTGATAAATCAGTTTTAGAGAAAAGATGCTTCAAAGGATCAAACTTTACCATGACATGGACTTCTGAATTTAAAAGATAATGTCTCAATTTCTGAGTCGCAAATGCCAAGGCCAAGCATTGTCTTTCTATCACAGAATATCGGGTCTCATAATCGAGTAAGGTACGACTTATGTAATAAACCGGACATTCCTTACCATCTTTATCATGTTGTGCCAACAATGCTGCGAGAGCATGAGAGGAAGCAGCTGTATACAGAAGGAAGGGTTTAGAAGGTTCAGCAGGTTGAAGAATAGGAGGACTAGCCAAATACACTTTCAAATCTTCAAATGCTTGCTGACAATCCTCATTCCATTGAAAAGTGATATCCTTTTTAAGAAGTTGAGTAAAAGGAAAAGTATGATCCGCAAGCTGAGACACAAACCTACGAATAGCTTGAATCTTTCCTTGTAAGCTTTTAAGTTGAGACACATTTCTAGGAGGTGGCATGTTGACGATAGAATCTATTTTCTTAGTATCCACCTCAATCCCACGATGCGAAACTATGAACCCTAATAGTTTTCCACTATCCACACCAAAAACACATTTTCAGGGATTCAAGCGCATGTGATATTTACGAATTCTTTCAAAGATTTGACGAAGGATTTTAACATGATCTATGCGAAGAAAGGATTTGGCCAAAATATTATCAACATAATCCTCTAAAATCTTATGCATATAATCATGAAAGATGAGGGTCATCGCTCGTTGATAAGTTGCACCAGCGTTTTTAAGTCCAAAAGGCATCATTATCCAACAAAACGTACCCCAAGGAGTGGTGAAAGCAGTTTTGAATTGATCTTGAGGGTTAATAAAAATTTGATTGTAGCCTAAAAAACCATCCATGAAGGATAACAAGGCATGTCCTGCCGTAGAATCAACTATCATGTCAATGTTTGGAAGAGGGAAATCATCTTTCAAAGAAGCCTTAATTAGATCCCGAAAGTCGGTACACATTCTTATTTTGTTATCTGGTTTAGCCACAGCGACAATATTTGAAATCCATGGGGAATAGTCGATAGGGTGGATAAATCCAGCCTCCAATAATTTTTCAATCTCAGCCTTAACAAGAAGAGCCACCTTAGGATTCATTTTTCGAATCTTTTGTTTCATGGGCTTAGCATCAGGAACTAAGACAATGTTATGAGTAACAATCTTAGGATCTATACCAGGCATGTCAGAATATGCCCAAGCAAAGATCTCAGGGAATTCATGCAATAAATCTTCATATTGTTTTTGTTCCTCTCCATCCAAACATTTTCCAATTTTAATAACTTTCTCTTTATTGCAAGGGTCCATCTTAACATCAGTGGTGTCACTTATGAGAAGATTGCTTTGTTGAGGAGTATCTTTTAGCTGAGGGAATTCTTTCACAATCTCATCGTTATCCGTCTCTTTTCCAAAGTAGGCTTCAGTGTTCAAACAATAAGGGAGTCCCCTATTGTGATGATAACGAGGAAGAGTGTCATATGCTCCTAAAAATTCAGCTAAAGCATCATCGGTAGGGAAAATATCAAAAGCACAAGCACATGAAGGATCCCCATCAATGTACTCGGGGTGTTGCATTGATAGAGAAGTAGAAATAACGTTAACACTAATGCATGGTCTTTTAGAAGCTTTAGTGCGCTTGCAGGGATTATAGCCAAGTCCAAAGGCATAACTGTGAAAATTAGTCTCTAGAGGAACTTTTATCCCTTGTTCATGAGCACCGCAACCATTTCCATGATACCCATGCTTAGCAAAAATGCGAAAACCACGACCATAACGATCAGCCATTTCAGGAAGAGAAGGTGGTTTTTCATAAGACAAAGAATCAAACTCTTCATAATTAGACGTGTGAGGAACAGAAGTTTGAGAGGCGGCCACAAAATTATTACTCATAGGCTCGGGTAAGATTGATTGATTTTTAGTTTCTTCTTTCTCTTCAACTTTATGATTTTCAGCTCCTTCCTTCTTTTCAACTTTAATTTCTCTAGAAGGAACCTTATATTCACCCACAAAGGTAGGATTAAAATCAAGGGATCCCCAATCGTCGTCTTCGAGGATCTTCCCAGGATCAAAATCCTTCTTATGTGTAGTTTCAAGTCGAGAAGAATCTTCTCCAAGAGCTTCAGACTCATCCAAAGAATTTTGATCATCGGAGAGCGAGGATTCACTGATAGGTATCTTATTTAAAGAGTCATTACTAGACAAGGACGGCTTAGAAGAACCCCCCTTGGAAGTGGATGTCTGTAAACAAGCTTGAAAATTAGTATCACCTATCAAGGTATATGTCTTATTGTTATAAATGAATTTAACTTGTTTATGCAATGTAGAAGGGACAGCTTGCATACTGTGAATCCAAGGTCTCCCCAGTAGCAAGTTGTATGTTAGATTTCCCGACATAACATGGATAGGTGTAGGCAAAGTAACAGGCCCCACTGTGATGGGTAAGGTGATAGTACCTAATGAAGTTTTAGCCACATTATCAAAGCCTCGAATAGGACGAGAGTCCGGTTCAATTAAGGATGTATCCACATTCATCTTATGCAAAAGATTAATGCTACACACATTAAGACCAGAGCCATTATCTACTAGTGTTCATCTTATAGCAGTGTCTTTCATGATAACCACAATCATCAAGGGATCATATTGATGTTGGGTTTCACTAGTAGGAAACTCATCTTGGGTAAACACAATTTGAGCTTTAGGATTCATCACAGAGTTAACCAAAGATGCTATATTACTAGATGTATTCGGTGGAGGAACATTCAAATCTTTCAAGGCATCTTGTAACATTCCATGATGAGTGGAAGAAGTTTGAATCAAATCCCAAAGGGATATCTTAGCAGGGGTAGCTTTAAGTTGTTCTATGAGATCATACTCCTTGCTAAGAACTTGCGAAATATGGGGAGCTTGTGGAAGAATCGGTTGAGGATTCGGCAGGGAAACTGGGATAACAGGAGGAGGACTAGGTTGCCTATTATTTCTGGTATGATAAGTATGGGCAACCGCATGATAACTCTCTCTATTTATTTGCTTGGCATAATTATAAGGACTTATAGGTTTTCTTCCTTGCACCGTGATGATTGGTTTATTCGGAGTACACAAGGAATCATGATCATACCCTCCTTGGACAGTAAAGAGAGGTGTCTTAGGACCTTGAAAGGTGGGAGAAGGATAAGCTCCTTGGACTTCAAAGAGAGGCTTTTTATGCTCATTCAAATTTATCATGTTAACTAATTTAGAAGTCTTGTTTTTGTTTAAAGATTTCGATAAAGCCACAAAGTCATCAAGAGCATCATCCAACAAAGCATGATCATATCTATTGAAAGGTTTATCTTTTGATTCAAAAGGAGACATCTCCTCATAGAGGGGATTGTTGAAAACAACCATGTTACTAGATTTAGTGGAAGAGTTGATAGGAACGTACCCTTGAGAGGACTCATTCAACTTATCTTTCTCATCACAACGAAATGGCATAGTAACAAGGTTTATGAGTTTTTGGTAAAATGAAGGTTTGGCATCTTTAGGGTTTAAAAACTCATCTAAAGCTTCATCTAATTCGTCTTGGCTATACTCATAATAATCATCGAAAGCATGAACATTTTGCAAATAAAAGTCTGACATTTTGAAAAGATTGCACAAAACTTAAACACCCAATGCAAAGAAACACACTTTTTTTTTTTTTTTCTTTTTAATGAAAATGAAATGAAAACACACTAAATCTAGATCTAGATCTAACAAATGCAATGCAAGAGGAAGCAATGATAGATTCACGTCGGGTTCACCAAAATGTGTGGGGGAAAAAGCGAGACTAGGTTATCATGCCCTAATCCTACCTCTTGTCACACATTACGGAATACGAAAGAGCCTAGAGGTATCGCACAATTGGCTACTTCTTTTTGTGAAAGAGAGAGCCATGGGCTACCTATTAGGGTTTCTATTCCTTTGTTGTAATTGAAAGGTAAGATTATGCAAGTTCAATTCCTAACCCTAAAATGCAAGTATGAGCTAACAACAAGATTACAGAACTGAACTTTAAACAATGGAAAGCTGTAAACACAAGGATGAAATAAGAATGCAGATGTGTACCTAGAGTCAAAATCGGACTGAAAATGTTCGGGACGGGGGCGCGGGCGCCACTGTCCTGAAAACTGCACCGGAAACTGCTGTTCTGCACTCTGAAACACTGTCGGGAAGCTGTCTGAAAGCTGTCTGTTCGGAGGACCAGGGCGCCCAGTGCCTCTGTCCCAGGGACCAGGGCGCCCAGCGCCCCTGTCCTGGCAGGACCAGGGCACCCAACGCTCTTGTCCCAGTCTTTTGCTCTGCAATTTGATACAGAGTGCTGTCTCGACCTTCTCTTTCCGGATCTGTATCCCGCAGCGTCGTCTAAATCCCGAAACCTGCAATGATATCTGGAAAAGGGTGTATGGGCGGCTATATAGGGTTTTGCCTTAGTCAAACCCCCGCTTCGGTGATTTCCACCTCCACGAATAGCCAAGTTGTTTTGTAAAATGTATTGTGTGTGCAGACCTAGTGTGTGTGCAAGGTCCTAAAATGCAAGAAAGCAAACTAGAGCAACCTAGAAAGTAAACCCTAATTGCTTGTAAATGATAACGTAAATGCTCTAAATCAAGATGCAAATGATCTAAAGCATGAATAAATGATGTATTGAAGCTTATGTAAAGACATGAAAACAACATGAAATCATACCCAACCCTCAAGGGAGGAGTACAAGCCAATCTTCAGTCGGTAATCTCCTATTGTTCTTCAATGTCTTCCAAGCCCTAAATGGATGAATGGAATTGATAAATGCTTGATAGAGGGATGTTGTAAGATGTTGAAGTCTTCAAAGATCTACTCTTTCGCTGCATATGAAGTTCCTGGAAACAAAAATCGGATCCTTTCAAATGAAGAAAGAGAGCTCTTAAGTATGAAACCCTAGGTCGCAATTTCGTCTTTTGGCCGACCTAGAGATTGAATATCCTGCCAATTTCTTGGGGTTAAGCTTTATTTTATGATTGGATCGCGCTCCTAAAATTTCAGGAAAAATGTCCGGGACCGTGTGCACTCTGGGCGCCACGGTCCCGACAACTTTTCACCAAATTTTCAGGACCGTTAGATATGATGATTTTAGAGAGAATCCCGAAGTTACAGGTGATTTCGAGATGTTTTGACCCCCGAAATCAAGCCTCCAAGCTCAGAATAGGGCCTAATTAGGGTTTTTTGATTAAGTGATGTATTGGAGGAATAAAATGAAAGGGGCACGCTTTAATGAAAGGGCCCAACTTTGTGGAAAATGGTGAAATAGAACCTTTAGACCTAATTAATTTGATTAATTAAGTGCTAAAGGGGAAATGCCATGCAAAGTGCAATTGCGCCAAGGCGGGTGCTAAACTAGGTGTTAAATTGTATCGCTTTAGTAGGTGCGTACAATTTATGACGTTACAGGAAGTTTGGCTCCTTCTTGAGCAAGTTTTAGAAAATAGGTGTCAGCATTTCCCCTGAGAATTTCCTCAAAAATTATGTTAAATCTGTGATTACAAGTTCATTCTTCTATTTGTGCTTTTGTAGGGGTGCCTGGGCCTTCTCTTCTGGAAAAGGGGTTAATGGCTTCTTCCTCTTCTTCCCATATTTAATTTTGAGTTTGTCTCTGACTCTGAGACCTAGTCCTAGCCATGTTGTGAGGCACACAGTTGTGGGTGAAAAGTGTGTGTTTGATCTTCTTTGATAGTTCTAAGATTTTATGATGATGAATATGAGTTGAAATTTATATGGATGAGTGATCTCCTTTTACCAAAGGTTGGATATCAGCAAAGTTCTTTTTGAGATTTTTTGCTTGGTTTCAAATAATTGTGAGATGAGGTGTAGCAAGGTTGTGTTTTACAAAGCACAAGCTACCTAGCTATGAGAGGATGCACTCAAAAGCTAGTTTTAACCTATCTAAGATGCTTAGTAATGCCTCTTAGGATAATTGATCCTAGATGTAGAAACATAGTAGAAATTTTTTGGTTGTTTATGTTTTAGCAATATTTGAAAGAACTAAGGACAAAACCTCATTTTGAGAGTTGAATGGAATTTTGATGTTATGGAATGAGTGAGGTGACTATGAATTTTGATGATTGATGTTGGAATGATGAAGATGAATTGGGGAAGACGTATGAAATGATATGAAATATGAGAAGATAATAAAGTAGATGTGAGGTTTGAAGTAAAAATATGTTGTTTGAAATTATTTGAATTTGATGATTGAAGATGAAATATGTAAAGGATTTATGACTTATGAAAGATGTGTGAGTTTGAAGATAACTTGAGAAGATGAAATATGGAGGTTTAAAAGGACGTATGGAAGATGTGAGTTTGAAGTGATTTGAATGCTTATGAGATATGAAGGATGAGTTGAATTTTGATTTATGAAAGATGGAAGATGTTGGATTTGGAGATGTGATTTGGAAATGATTTATGAAAGATGGGCGAATTTGAAGAAATGATGTGGAAATATGAAATATGTTTTGGAAATGATTTAAGAAAATGATGAGTGTTAGGTGATGAATTTAATTTGGAGGAATGTGATGAGTGATGTGAAAATGTTTGGATGAAGAGGAAAGTTGGAGAATGTTTGAATTTAGAAATGTGAGTTGAAAATGAAGTATGTTTTAGAAATTATTTATGGGAAATGTTTGGAAAATGAAATATGGAAGATGTGTGAAATTTAGAGATGTGAATTGGAAATATGAAATGATGTTTTGGAAATGTGTGAAAGATGAAACGTGGAAGATTTTATAAAATGATTTGGAATTTGATTTCTGGAAAATGGAAGATGTTGGATTTGGAGATGCGATTTAGAAATGATTTATGAAGGTGAATTTGAAGAAATGATGTGGAAATATGAAATATGTTTTGGAAATGATTTAAGAAAATGATGAGTGTTTGGGGATGAATCTACTCTGGAGGAATGTGATGAGTGATGTGAAAATGTTTGGATGAAGAGGAAAGTTGGAGAATGTGTTAATTTAGAAATGTAAGTTGAAAATGAAGTATGTTTTCGAAATGATTTATGGGGAATTTTTGGAAAATGAAATATGGAAGATGTGTGAAATTTAGAGATGTGAATTGGAAATATGAAATGTGGAAGATTTTAGAAAATGATTTGGAATTTGATTTATGGAAAATGGAAGATGTTGGATTTGGAGATGTGATTTCGAAATGATTTATGAAAGATGGTGAATTTTGAATCTCTAATAGGTGATTGCAGGCTGTGGAATGTATGATGGATGAATGTGTTGACCGTGATTGTGATGATATGACAAAGCTCTTATTTGAAAGAAATCTTGGGATGCAAGAGGTTCTAATTCAAAGTCGTCGGTAAAACCGTGGCTAAAATCGTAATATCGATAGATGAAGGTGCAGTGTTTTAGCAACAATTTTGGATTTTTGTACAAGAAACTTCTTCTCTTTTGGATGTTCTTTGTACTTTGCTTCTTTTTGGTTTTTCAATAAATTGAACTCTTGGTGTATTTGAGAGATTTCCAAACACAAAGCATTGATGGCTTTTTCAAGAATTTTGTTTTTAGGATGTAACTTGTTTCAAATGGTAAATGATTTATTTGACAAGAAGACACAACAAGCACATAGAAACACTTGTTTTCTCTTGATAATAGTTGATGTATGTTTAGATCTTTTCAAATCCGCTCAAGAATATTTTCAAATCCTCTTTTGTTTTCATAGGTTTTGAACAAATAAAAGACAAATCAGATAGACTCTTCTATGGTCAAAAGGGTCATTCCTAATATCAATAGCCCACACTTGATACTCCGTCAGCTCAAACAACCTTGTCACACCCTAAGCTACGCCCATTTTTTTGCCTTTGTCCATAATTTGAACCAAAGAGAATTGCTCCTCAATTGGATCATTTTCTTGGGAGATATATGGTGAGTGTCTTGGGGATGGATTCTTCCCCACCCTTGCACTATGATATTACAAATGCCTGGCTACCTGACTTGGTGAGGTTTCTACTTCTAAATCTCTTTAGTAAAGTTTATGTTTAGCGCGATGAAAGATAAACTCCCTTAAGAGGCCTCCCAACCTTTAAAACAAAGGCTTTTCATATCTCAAATATATTGGGGGAAGGCTATCAATGCACACTACTGTTGGAGGGGATTTTAATCAGCCTCCACATTTGATTATAGTGGGTTGGTAAACTTGGGTAAAAGTCGTTCCCCACTTAGGTCGTTCCCCTCTCATCGGCCTTATGGGCTTCTTGGGAGGGCAGACCTGTTAAAGGTTGTATCTTAATTGCAAACAAAAGAAAAGAAGAAATAAATCAAGTAAAAAAAAGTGAGTTTGTCTTTTTGATCACCCAATTAAGGGGAGAGAATATACCGATCACTCCAAGCGAAATATACAAGTGGTTCCTTTTATCCTTTTATTGCAATGTGATTTATTTTCTATTTGGAGATGTTGCTCCAACAATCATGGTGTTCTTTTTATCCCTTCATGGTAAAATTTTCATTTCTTGGAAAAACTCTAGAAACAAACCTAGTCAACAAAATGAAATCATGTATCCAATTTGGTCAACAAAAGAAAAATCGAGTAGCAAGTAAAATAAGTGAGATTCTTTTTAACTTGCACCAAAGTATATGGGGTTCTTTTTAATTTGCACCAAAAGTAGAGTGAGATTCTTTTTAGCTTTTGCAAGAAATAAAAGGTTCTTTTGTAGTTCTTTTTAACCTTTTGCAAAATAGAAAATGAATATTTGCACCAATAGAAAATGAAGCTCATTTTACCTTGCAACAAAATAAAAAAATGAGGTCCGTTTTAACTTTGCAAAAATAAAGGTTTGTTTGTAGTTCTTTTTAACCTTTTTGTAACAAAA
Source organism: Cryptomeria japonica (assembly GCF_030272615.1). Taxonomy (NCBI): domain Eukaryota; kingdom Viridiplantae; phylum Streptophyta; class Pinopsida; order Cupressales; family Cupressaceae; genus Cryptomeria; species Cryptomeria japonica. Next base: position 398,377,043 of record NC_081409.1, read on the forward strand.
ATGGAAAAGTGAAGTTCCTTTTAAACACCAAAGAAAATTATGAGGTTCATTTTAGGTCCTTGCAAGAAATGAAAGTGAGTTCCTTTTTTAAAATCCCTTTGTAAAAAAGAAAATTTTAAATCAAAATCTACTCTAACTCCTTAGAACCCGCAACAAATTGTTAGACCTACAAAAACCTCCCAAAAAGTTAGTTCATATGGTGGGCTTTACAAGCCTAAAATTTCATTTTTGTTACAATTTTTGAGCTCTCTGCAGGATAGAATAGTGCTACTCTGATGAAAACATAAGCACTAACAGAGAAACAAAAAACACTATATTAGATAATGTATACACCTAAAAATGGTCTGAAGATAATTAATTAAATAAGCAATTATTTAATTAATCCCCCTTCCCAATTTAATTGAATTCACTAAGCAATTTGATTAAATTCCCCCTTTCATCTACTTATTAATAAATCTAAGGATTTATTTAATAGGTTCATTTTCATAATCCCCTTTGATTAATTAATTCAAATTAATTAATTCTCCCTCCATCTTCAGTTAATTCTTCTAATCTTCTAATTAATTAAAACAAATCAATTTATGAGTTGTTGAGAATTAATTAGTCTTATTTGAATTTTTAAATTCAAATTTACCCACATGCCTCCTAACTTCTAACCACCTAAACCTAACCCATTCTATCTAACCCTAGGTTAATTAAACCTACTCTTCCCTTGAGACACATGTCCCCTTTCCTTAGACACTTTCTCTCTCATGAGAAAAGCTTCTTGACACTTGTCACCATAGAGATGACAAATGTTCCCTTTCATCTAACCTTTCTAGAAGCTTCTTGACACTTGTCACCATAGAGATGGAAAATGTTCCCTTTCATCCAACCTCTTTTCCAACAACCTCCAATTTCACCATTAATATCTTCAGACTTAATCTTGACCGTTGATTCCTGCCACCTCACCCCTAGCCTTGGAAATCCTATAAATAGACCCCATTTTGGAGCAATAATGATCCCCATCTCATTTGCATTTCAGGCATTGTTACTATAGGCATAATATCTCTTAGCATATCATTTGAGCATTTTTATTATAGGAAAATGCATTCTTAGATCTAGCTTATTTTCTAGCATAATTGTTGAATCATGTAGCTTAATCATTCTCTTTTCTAGCTTAAATGCATCATTGTCATCTTAAATCCTCCATGTAGATGTATTCAAGTCACTGGAATTTTCTTATCTAGATCTAAGAGCAAATCTACACTCACATTTATTAGGAGGTGATAGATCGATCAACCATGCTTTTATCTTTATTTGTTTTAAATTTTCTAACCATGCTTGTAATGATCTATTGAGTGTTTTGTGTTGCAGCAGCAGGTATACACTTCACAGGCACGACATTTTGGCACCCATCGTGGGGCCGAAATGATCATTTTTGGCCTCTCAAGATTCATCAACCTTCATTTCTGATTGGGATGGAGCCAAAAACTCATACAAGCTCCTTTGCTGACTCATAGGAACTTCTTTGTGAATTGGCACGAAAATCATTCTTTACTCGTATTAGCTCATTTTTGTGTCATACGAACCTATTTTTGCTTTTTCATGAGATCTAAAGTTCTGTCGTATGAGCTGGTAAAGGGTGTCGTATGACTTTCTGCTTTTGTTTTCTTTAAATAGACAACATTTTGGGGTTTGCAGGTTTCAATCTGATCATTATTGACACTAATCTGGGTTTGTTTATGAGCTTTTTTTGTAGCCTAACTAGTTTTGCAGGACGATTGTCGAAGATACACTAGCCAAAGACTTATTTCAACCAAACGCATTATGATTACTAATGGATCTATTTTGTAGGTTGCCTAAGAAAAATTCAACAAAACTTTGTGTATTCCTTAAATTTTTCTAGGCACACTTGTCTTTTGCTTAAGGAAGGAACAATCATGTATTCTGTGTTTGTGATGATAGGCGAGTATGCTCTCACCTTTCTTAGGTGATCAGAAAGCTAGAGTCATCTTTTACTTTCATTAGTGCATATGTTTAGTGGGCCTACCCTCTCGGGGAGCTAATAACTCTTAGCCATTAAGGTCGGTGAGAGGGGAACGACCTAAGTGGGAATGGTTAACGCCAAGTAATCCAACCCCACTATAAAATAAATGTAATTTGATGAAAATCAAGTCAATGACAGTGCTCGGGAATAGCTCTCCTCCGTACCTTCGGGTATAGAAAACTTTGGTTTTTAAGGCTGGGAGACCTCTTAATTGAGTATTATACCCCGATGCATCAAACGGATCCCTTACTAGTGCCGGTTAAATTAGAAGCTACCCGATTCACTTCCGAAAGGGTGATAATCTTTGTGCAAGAGAGATAGTAACTCTCCCAAGATACTTGCCATATCGTGCCCCCATTAGCATTTGGAGTCCGATAATATGGCGTTCAGAATCCATTGCGTGAGACTCAGCGACCTATTTTGATTAGCTATTGGGTGTGTACCTAAGCTTGCAAGTAAAGGTTTTCTCAGCGGCCAACTTCCTTAGGGTTTAGCAGGCTTGAGGTCACTTAACATATCGCGTGTTTTTTGAGTATTCATCCCTAAATGGAAAAATCAGACATCTAAAACAGAAAAACATAAGCAAAACATCAGAATTCAGTGATCAAATTTTGACCAAACAAGCACATTTACCTCTGTCATGTTCTTTGTCGTACGAAACATTTATCTTGTCGTATGGTTCAGAAAAGTCTGTCGTACAAACTGGTGATTTGTCGTATTGCTTAGTATTATTTGTCATACGAGTAATCTATTTTATCATATGGTTCAAAAAATTTTGTTGTATGAGCCTGTTCTTTTGCATATGAAAATCCCAGTTTATCGTATGGCCTTGTATCTCTTGTCGTTTGGGGCTTTATAGTCTCTCGTACGAGTCTTTGTTTATGCCAGTCCAGAGCTATGTCCTGCATGCCTTTTTCGGATCTGTCATTTCTGCTTGATCAATTTGCAGTAATCATAAATGCCTATTCTCTCTCATTCTGTGGTTGTATTGTCTTCTTAGTTCGCTTTTTCAAGTTATCATCCGTCGAAATCAAACTTTAGAATGTAAACACCTTAAGATTTTCAAGTGCTCACCCTCAACAAGTTCAAGATCTAAACATCTCAAAGTGCATTATCACCCTCTTTGGTAAACTGATCACTCAAACATAGTTTCCCATTAGGATCTATCATCCTTTATCACGAAACTGAAATGTTTGGTCAGGATAATCTTTTCCCACATCGTAGGATATATCATTCCTATTGGACTTGGTTTTTATCAAATCATCATCATTGCACTCCTAAACCGAAGATCGAAAAAAAACTTACAAACTTTTAAAACACTTGAAACATCTTTTCGTGTCATATCACGCTATCACATTTACATCGACAATTGATCACTTACCAAAATAACTTTTGGACAATCGAATTCTAGCACACTATCTAACACACGTGTATGCCCGTTCTAACCAGAGCTTGGAGACGAAGAATCGCAGAGATAAAAATCGAAACATTGGAAACAACTGAAGAGCATATGACCATGGAACATGAAGATGAAATACAAGTTGAAGAAGAAATAATAGAACAAAATATCAGAGACATCAAAAAGGATCCTCAATTCGATAAATTTATGCAGAAATTATTGGAGGAAGAAAAAGAAAAATATTTCCTAATGTTAGCAAAATCCGGTGCTTCACTCCCCCAATATTTTGATGTGAACAAATTGACACAAAAGAAAAGTGATCCTCCCCCTAATAACGAACAATACGCAGATATTTTTGGTCTCCACATGAATGACACATCAATTCCCAATAATACCAGAACCAATGAAGAAACTTACATACCCAAAAGAGATGAAGTGGAAATTCTGAATAACATTCAATCCAATGAAGATGCAAGAAGGACTAGAGATGAAACAAGATGAGATCCAGATCCTCCTAGAATGCAAAATTAGGGTTATGCCAGAACAAATCATGTTGATAATCCTATCACAAATGTCACACAACAACTACAAACACTGCAAACACAAATTCAAGATATGTAGAGAGGAAATGTTAGACGATACTCACTTCAAGAAATCTGTCCTTATCCATTCGACAGAAACCTAAACATGATGCCATTTCCTATAGGTTTTGAAACTCCTAGATACGAAAAATATGATGGAAGCACTGACCCTCAAGATCATATACGATAATTTTGCACTATGAGTATGAAATTTGCACATGAGGATACCTACTTAATGAGATTATTTCTGAAAAGCTTAACTAGACTAGCTATGGAATGGTTCTCAAAACTTCCACCTGGAATCAGATCATTCTCAGAATTGGTGGATAAGTTTGTTTCACAATACTCTTATAACATACAACATGAAGTAACAATGCTAGACCTATGTAATGCCAAACAAAAAAGTGGAGAACCTTTCATGACATTTTTACAACGATGGAGATGGTTAGCTTCGTGGTATCCTTGTACAATGCCAGAGTACGAAAAAATGGACATATTCATCGAAAACTTAAATGATCAAATGAGTTATTACTTAAAAATGCAAGGAAATCAAAGTTTTGGAAAAATGATTGATAATGGAATTAGAATGGAGGAAGCCATGATAAAAAAAGGTGAGTTGAAAATATATAAAGATGGAGTTCATCCTCCCACTAACAACAACAATAACAACAATCACAATGATAAGCCAAAGTTTTGGAATAGAAATCGAAATGTCGTCAATGATGGAATAGTGGATAGCAACAATGTGAAACCAAAACAACCAGTCTTTAATTTATCCACTCACTCAGCAGGGGCTCAACAAAACAACCATCACCAAAAACCAACTATTAAAAATTTCTTTTGAAGGCAATTTACAAACATTGGTGAACCCCTTGGGTCAGCATAAAAGACACTTCTCGCAAAAAAATTGATCACTTTACCAGAAGAAAGGAACTAGGAACCTCAAATAAAACCACCTTAGTGGAATGATAACCATTATTGTGATTTTCATCGAAACAAGGGACATCACACAAATAGTTGTCAGCAGTTGAAACATGTCATCCAAGATTTGATTGATAATGGAGTAATAACTGTGGATGGAAATACAATGAACGAATCTCATACAACTTTTAAAACTCTGCTTCCAAACTATGAGAAAGGTGAATCATCGACAACAAACAATGGTAAGGGTAAAGTGAAGTTAAACTACACTCATACATATGATAATGTGGTAAATGTGATTGTAGTTAAAGAAAAGCCAAAGTAGTTTTTTCGGGTCCTACGACAAACACATCATCCACTACCAAACAATAAAACCCAGTGGATCAATTACAAAAAACACCCACACAAATATCCATCTTAGAACTGTTAAAGCTTTCACCTCCACACAAAGAAATTCTTGAACGAGCATTAGTAGATACAACAATTTCCAAAGATCTTGATATTGACCAATTCCAAACCATGGTGGGACACCTCACAACCCCTCACTGCTTATCATTCACTGAAGAAGATGACATGTCCTTGCAACATCCCCATAATGCTCCCTTGCATATCGAAGTCATCATTCATAAGACGTGAGTTAAATGTGTCCTAATAGATGGGGGAGCTGGCTTAAACATCTACTCTTTGAGTCTTGTCCATGCTTTAGGTTATTCAGAACATGCAGTTGATCCCCAAAAAAAGATCACCATAAAAGCCTATGATGAAGAAGAGCATTCCTCTAAAGGAATTGTGATGTTACCCATCAGAGTGGGACCTTTGCAAAAAGACACAGCATGCCAAGTTCTAGACTTAGATTTATCATATAACATACTCTTGGGAAGACCCTGGATACATGACATACAAGTTGTTCCATCAAAATATCATCAATGCTTAAATTTTCCCTATAGTGGGTAGGAAATCACGATGTCATCAGATTCAAATCCATTTCAGTATTGTAGTAATCTTAAACCAATTCAAGAAGTCACTATTCCTCATAATAGGGAGGCATCATCTTCAAACACACAATCCAAGGAACGATCATTTGCCTCTATCTTGTCAAGTATGGAAAAACAAATGCAACTAAGAGATAGAGGAAACGGAGAATATTCAATATCACAATTACCACTTTCTCCTAAATCCTTTGGAAAACCATCAAACTCTAAATAACAACCAATTGTAAAACATCTTCTGATATTTGATGGAGCATTTGTTAGTGTTGGAACCTTATCAGAGGAAACAAAAGACAAATATGCGCTACAGTGGCTATACAAGGATGAAGAATTTCAACAAAAGATCAACAATGTTCGCATACCTACAGAAAAGTATGGAAAAGGATTTAACATTCTTAGAAGAATGGGATACACTGGAACAGGTCCTATAGGAAAAAGAAAAGAAGGTATCTCAAAACCTATCCAACCTTACACTCAACAAACTATAGACAAAACAGACTTAGGGTATGGACAAGTCACTCTACCAGAAGACATATCTTTTAGTCAACAACAAGAGGAATATGAAAACAGACAAGAAAAACTGCAATTGAAAGAGAAGAAATATCAGCTAAGCAACAAACACAAGCAAACATGAAATGGGAAAAGAAGCAAGCTTCAAATCAACAAGAGAAACAAACTAAAAGCACCTCTCAAGAAGCATTAAATCTCAATCAAAACAAGAAAGAAGCTAATATAAGTCTAGGAGAGCTCATAACAAGGTTGACAGAACTCAATCTCAGTCTCGAAGAAGCTGAATATGAAAGAAGAAAAGATATAGCTAGAAAAGCAGAAGAAATATTATATGACCAAATCTGTAGATTGCAAGCTGCAAGTGATATAGATTATAATGAATGGGAATGGGATTCCTATCACTCTAAAGAATCAGCTGAAGAAAATTTCTTTGAAGGAGATGTAGGAGTCGATGTAGTTCACACGTATGCAAGACAAATGTTAGGAAATAGTTCACTTGAATTGGAATCGCATTCAGCTGACTTGGACTTAACCGAGGACGATCAGGAGTTTCTTATGTGAGGTCATTCTAATGAGAGTATTGTGCCAGACATTGACATACATATTGAAAACTTTGATACATCTATCATGACCCTCGATACCCTCGAAATATCCCAACCTGAAGATCCCCTACCTCTAATCCACCCTGAGCTTATTGATTGGGAAAATGAAGGACATACCGCCATTGATACCTTTCCAAATGACCATGCTATATTTGTATATCTTAACACAATCGAACCTATAACAAATCTCACCAGGAATTTTAGCAACGTATCTTCTAGTCAAGTGGGTGCCAAATCTCCTAGTCGCAAAAGTGAAAATAACGAAAACAATATCAGGTCTAATGCTGAAAACCATTTCTTGGCAAGATTAGATCGGGAAAAAGTAAAAAGAAAGGATGCATCTAATGGTGAAAACCTCCTCGAGGCACCGAAAGATGGGAGATTTGACACCTTACCTGGGCACTATCAAGAAAGTTCATCCATTTTGATTGAACCAACAGAGGTAGTTAACATTGGCACAACAGAGCAACCAAAGATTCTTCATCCAACGACTTCTCTATCAGAAGAAGAAATGCAACAATATATAGAATTCTTCAAACAACAGCAAATCAATTTCTCCTGGTCATATGCAGACATGCCAGAGTTAGATCCATAGCTTATTATGCATCACTTAAATGTTAGTCCAGGAGCCAAACCAGTTAAACAGAAGTTAAGGAAAATGCATCCTCATATTGCTCTCCTAGTCAAAGTAGAACTAAAGAAATTATTGGATGTAGGATTCATTAGACCTGTAGCATATCCTCAATGGGTATCCAACATTGTTCCTATTTCAAAACCAGATAAAAGCATCAGAATATGCACAGACTTCAAAGATCTTAATAACACATGTCCAAAAGATGACTTTCCTTTGCCTAACATCAACATCATTGTAAATTTAACTGTTGGACACTCCATGTTTTCTTTAATGGATGGTTTCTCCGGATACAATCAGATCAAAATAGCACCCAAAGATCAAGAAAAGACAACTTTCACATGTCTGTGGGGTACTTTTTGCTGGAACATCATGTCTTTTGGATTAAAGAACATAGGTGCTACATATCAAAGAGCTATGACAACTATATTTCATGACATGATGCATACATTCATGGAAGACTATGTGGATGACATCTTGGCTAATCATACAACATAGAAGAACATATAGAGATAGTGGAAAAGATCTTTGACATGTTAGAACAATACAAACTACGGCTAAACCCTAAGAAATGTGTCTTTGGTGTCACTTTAGGAAAGCTATTGGGATACATTGTTTCAGCTAGAGTTATTGAGGTGGATCCAGCTAAGGTTAAAGTAATCATGGAAATGGCATCTCCCAAGAATATAAATCAGCTAAGATCACTCCAAGGAAGACTACAATCAATCAGAAGATTTGTTGCTCAACTAGCAAATAAATGTCAACCATTTACTCATCTATTGCATAAAAATGTTCATTTCAAATGGGACCATCAATGTGAGGATGCATTCAACAAGATCAAGGCATATCTCATGCAACCACCTGTACTAATGTCACCAATTCCAAGAAAGTCGTTATTACTCTATGTATCAACCACCAAAGCATCATTACGAGTTTTGATCGCACAATAGGATAATGAAGGAAAAGAATGAGCTATCTCCTACATCAACATAACACTAGTAGGATGCGAGATCAATTATTCACCAACAAAAAAAGAATGCTTAGCAGTTGTTTTTGCTTCTCAAAAATTACGACACTATTTACTATCTCACTCCATCAAGTTAATAGCTAAAATTGATCCATTGAAATATTTACTCAGCAAAGCAACATTAACAAGACGACTAGGAAAATGGATCATGATCCTAAGCAAGTTTGATATTGAGTATGTTGATAGAAAAGCTATAAAAGGACAAGTTATTGCAGACCAACTAGCAGAGGCACCACTTCAAGATGATCATCCTTTACAAATTGAATTTCTTGATGCTGATATCCTAACAATCACCATAAAAACATGGCAATTATACTTTGATGGTTCATATACACAACATGGATCAGGAGCAGGTATTCTATTAATCACACAACAAGGTCATACAATCCCAAAATCATATAAATTAAGCTTTCCATGCACCAACAACACAATAAACTATGAAGCTTTGGTTATAGGTATCAAAATGGCTATAGAATGGAACATTACACAACTTCAAGTCTTTGGAGACTCAGCTCGTCATTAATCAAATCAATGATGACTATCAAACAAAGGATGAAAAATTAATGCCTTATAAAAGATGGTTGATGATATCAAGAAATACTTTGTAGAAATAACTTTCCAGCAGATTCCAAGGAATGACAACAAAGCAATAGATGTCATGGCTACACTTGCTTCTCTCCTTTGGACATAGGAAAATCAACAGGGTTATGAATTCCTAGTAGAAGAGTTGTTTTAACGTGCTCATAATTGTCCTGATACCAAACTATCTATCACCTTGTGGGGCATGATTCCTCCCGCTATGGACAAACTTACACAAACCTGAAAGATAACACTTTACCTCCTGACTTATCGAAGAACCAAAAGAGAAACTTTATTCGCCAATCCTCTCATTTTACTCTTGTCATGGATACCCTGTTTAAATGAGGTCTAGACGGTACTCTTTTAAGATGTCTCAAACAAGAAGAATCTGAGAAGGCCTTACATGAAGTCCATAATGACATTTGTGGCACTCATTCAAGTGGTCTTACCCTTTCAAAAAAACTCATACGCTTGGGCTATTATTGGCCGACTATGGAATGGGATTATTTTCAGATAGCTAGAACATGCAAGCAATGTCAGATCCATGGGAATTTGATTCATGCACCAGCACAAGAACTTCATGCTTTGGCAACATCTTGGCCTTTTTGTCAATGGGGTCTTGATCTAGTAGGAAAGATAAATCCTTCTTCATCTAATGGTCACAAATTCATCCTTGTTGCTATAGAATATTTTATAAAATGGATTGAGGCAGTACCTCTCACAAACATCACATGAAAACAAATTGTTGCATTTATCTTAAATTACATCATCTGTCACTACAGAATACCCATGACCATTATCACTGATAATGGGTGACCATTCAAGAATCAGGATGTACAAGAGCTATGTGAGAAATTCAAGATCCAACACAAATTCTCCACACCCTACTATCCATAGGGAAATGGGCAAGCAGAAGCAACAAACAAAACTATTTTAAAAATCCTCAAAAAGATAGTGAATGATGTTGGAAAAGATTGACATATTCAATTGAACCCTTCTCTATGGGCCTACCACACCAGTATCCACACACCAACAAGTGCCACACCTTTCTCTCTTGTTTATGGATTAGATGCAATACTGCCAATAGAAGTAGAGATATCTTCTCTACGAGTATCATTAAAAGGTCTCATCCTAGATGAAGAACATCGAGTTTCTAGACTACAAAAGTTAGAACTGATCCATGAACCAAGACAAAATGCCTTTGATCATTTAAAGGTATATCAACAAAGAATGTGTCGGAGTTAAAATCACATGGTCAAACCCCGAATCTTTCAAGTAGGGGAACTAGTACTAAAAGAAAATCCACACAATCAGGCAGATCGAGAAAAGAAAGGAAAGTTTGGACCAAACTGGTTACGTCCATTTGTGATCACAACAATATTTGGATCAAGAGCATATCAGCTATCAACATAGGACAGAGATCAGCTCGAAGAACCCATCAATAGCATGCATCTGAAGAAATTCTATGTCTGAAAAAGCAAAAAAAATCCTAAAACAGTGAAAAAGCAAAAAAAAATCCAAAAATAATGAAAAAGCAAAAACAAAATAAAAAATAGTGAAAAATACAAAAAAAAAAAAAATTAAATATGAGAAAAAGTGCAATAAAAATGGATGGTGAAAACCCGGCAAACAGGCGCTATCTGTCCACTAGCTCTTCCATCTATTAGTTCATGCATCTTGCCGCTTGCATTCATTATCCATCATGAAGCCTTTGTACATATGCAAGCATCCCAGGTGGCTTCTTGCCATGGTTTGGATCATTGGGTATATCATACCAAATTTGTTTCTAGGCTTGGGGCAAAATCCTACACTTAGTTGGGGGCAAAACTCCTGATCATTTTGAGCTTAATCAAACAGGTAGAACAAACAGTTAAACAACTCTTATCAAGCAAAAACTGAGACATATCCAATATTGAACATGAGATGAAATTATCAACCATCAAACTATCACAAAGTTAGTCTAAACGCATGGATGGTATCTTTTGGATAATGATTTTAACATTATTGTTCAACTCTTTTTCTATCTTGATTTTTCGCTATCATGATTTCTGAGTGACTCTAGGATGTCTTTAACTAGAGGAACAAGGAAGAAACATGATATTTTTCTTGTTTGCTGCCTGTAAATTAATCATTAATATGTGCAAATTTGTCTCAGGACATGATCATCTGAGTATCATTGAAGACATTTCCGATTTGCGTATTGAAATGGTTAATACTACCTGTTTTATGCAAGCAACACTCAGGTCATCTTGGTTCAATTATACCTCGATGCTTGTGCTAACTTGCAATATTAAAAGCCAGGAAAGCAGTGCTTAGGTCATTATGGTTTAATTATACCATCGTTGTTTGCACTCACTTCCCACATTTTAAAAAGCTCAATGATGACAAAATGCAATATTCCAGTGATTAGCCCGCTCGTAGCTTTGCATTTCATTTGCATTTAGCTTGCATTTCATTCTTGCATGGGATCCTGCATGCTCCTTTTATCCAAGGTTAAATCTATCGCAGGAATCATCAAGGTATCATCACAAGTGTATACGCAATCAGACTGATGACTCATATTCCTCCAGATATTGTCGACCCAGTGAAAATCTTATGCTACCCTCTTAACAAAACCAACATTAGCATATCCGAATCTTTCTGCAACTTGATATCAACAAACTGTCAGTTCTTTATCCAATCAATCTTATTAATTCTATCTATCAATCACATCTAAATCGATTCTCTCATGTCTTATATAGGATGTATCTTTCCTGAAACCAGACATTCTGATCATGTCTTATAAAAGATATATTGTTCCTGAAACCAGACGCTTTGATCATCTCTATCTTATACAGGAGGCGTCACTCCTGAAACCAGACTGAATCTCAATCTTATCAATCAAATCAATCAATCTTTATCAAGAAACTACATCACCGTGATCGTAGAACTCATACTTTCATCAACCACAGTTGCAGACATCGAATCATTTCTAATCGGGATATCAATTTCGCAAAAATTCATAAAACTCCAAAGATCAATTATCTCAACTAATCTCCCGAGGGGGCATGATCATATCACAATCTATCAATCAATAGTTGGGGCATCCTATCGAACCATTATCATCATCAAAATGAGATTATTCTTTGAATCAACGCATCATCACACCTCGCTTCAAAGAGGGGCAAAATGTATACACCTAAAAATGGTCTGAAGATAATTAATTAAATAAGCGATTATTTAATTAATCTCCCTTCCCAGTTTAATTGAATTCACTAAGCAATTTGATTAAATTCCCCCTTTTATCTACTTATTAATAAATCTAAGGATTTATTTAATAGGTTCATTCTCATAATCCCCTTTGATTAATTAATTCTCCCTACATCTTCAATTAATTCTTCTAATCTTCTAATTAATTAAAGCAAATCAATTTATGAGTTGTTGAGAATTAATTAGTCTTATTTGAATTTTTAAATTCAAATTTGCCCACATGCCTCCTAACTTCTAACCACCTAAACCTAACCCATTCTATCTAACCCCGGGTTTAATTAAACCTACTCTTCCCTCGAGACACATGGCATTCTTGGGCCACATGTCCCCTTTCCTTAGACACTTGCTCTCTCATGAGCAAATCTTCTTGACACTTGTCACCATAGAGATGACAAATGTTCTCTTTCATCTAACCTTTTTGGAAGCTTCTTGACACTTGTCACCATAGAGATGGAAAATGTTCCCTTTCATCCAACCTCCTCCAATTTCACCATTGATATCTTCAGACTTAATCTTGACCATTGATTCCTGCCACCTCACCCCTGGCCTTGGAAATCCTATAAATAGACCCCATTTTGGAGGAATAATGATCCCCATCTCATTTGCATTTCAGACATTGTTACTATAGGCATAATATCTCTTAGCATATCATTTGAGCATTGTTATTATAGGCAAATGCATTCTTCGATCTAGCTTATTTTCTAGCATAATTGTTGAATCATGTAGCTTAATCATTCTCTTTTCTAGCTTAAATGCATCATTATCATCTTAAATCCTCCATGTAGATGTAGTCAAGTCACTGGAATTTGCTTATCTAGATCTGAGAGCAAATCTACATTCGCATTTATTAGGAGGCGATAGATCGATTAGCCATGGTTTTATCTTTATTTGTTTTAAATTTGCTAACCATGCTTGTAATGATCTATTGAGTGTTTTGTGTTGCAGCAGCAGGTATACACTTCACAAGCATGATAGATCAAAAGCGCCACTTTAAAATGAATGTGCTACAACATATAACAATAGTGTTAGATTACAACATAAGTATTATAATAAGCAATGAAGGCACAATAGTAAAACAAAAGCGCTAATCTGCAGATAAAAACCATGCGCAAAATCTAGAACGAAGGCACTATATCGAGTGTCAAAAGCGCTAAAGCGCTACCTGTGCCTGAAAAACCTGCAAGTGTCTAATTTTCTTAAAAAAAATCTTAACTTGTTAGAATGAAAAATGGGACAAGAGCCCCACGGTGAGCACCAAAATGATGCACATGAAAGGGGACACAAGCATCAAACAAGATTCAAATGTTAGTATGTTAGTTTCCAACCAAAACTAAAACAAATGAAACAAAATCATTCACATACATATCAAGAAAGATTAAAAAGCATGCAAATAAATAAAGATAAAAGAAGAGAAGGAAGAGGAGTCTCCCTAAGATGTTCCCATGATGTCTTTGTTGCTTCTCCCTTGTCTCTCTCCTCCCCAAGATCCAAATGAGTGTATGTAGCTCTCAGATTTAGCACTAAACCATGGATTCCAATGGAGATTCAAATGGTTGAATGAACTAAACTTCCTATTGCTATGCAAATGCCTACAACAAGATTACTATGAAAAAGCTTAAGTGTTAGTGTCTATGCAAGTATAGTAACAATGCTCAAATGCTTCCTCCTTTGCTTGAGGAATGAGGCTCTATTTATAGGGAAAATAGAGGATTGGATGGTCAGGATTGAAAGGGCTTGTGAAGGGTTAAGATTGAATGATTTATGATCCATGTGATGGATTTCAACCCAATCCCATGATGACAAGTGTCACTATGAGATGGCTTGAGAGGATAGGGGAAGAGCATTTAATGCCTGAGAAAACATGAGGGTAACCTCATGTGGGTTGGCCATTATCCAAGGGCAAGGTTATTATCCAATGGGTAAACTCTTATGCACAATTTACCCATGGTTAAACCTTGACCAAAGGGTCAAGACCCATATGAGTTGGAGTGTTGGAGAAGGGAAGCATTTATGACTTTGTAAGAGTCTTAAATGGGTGAGATGATGGGTTGAGGGTTAATCTTGGATTAGGATTTGTGCAAATGTTTAGAAGAGGGATTAGGCTAAATTAGAAGGGGTTAGAAGAGTCTATAAGGGGTTTAGAGAAATCTAGAAGAATCTAGGAAAAGGTGGGTGTGGGTAAATAGGATTTTATTTAAATAAAAATCTATTTAAATGTGAATGCAAGTGGATGAGTTATTTTTAAATAAATATTGATTTATTTGAAAAGGGGATTTGATTTTTAAATAAATGTTAAATTTATTTAAATAGGAAGAAGGGAGGCGAATTAAATAAATTAGATTTATTTAATAACTTGGACTATAGTTAGTAATTAAATAAATTGATTAAATTTATTTAACTAGAATAACATAATAAGCTAAGGTGAATTAATTAAGTGTCAATTTAATTCATAGAGAAATATTTAGCCATTAAATAAATATTTAATATTCATTTAATTAATAGACAAATTTATGTGTCTACACAATTAATTATTATTGTTATTAAAAAATAATATTTATTATATATAATATTTTAAAAAATAGTAAAATATCTTTCCTTCAAAACATAAGGGACATGACACAAACTTGCAAGTTTAATGACCCAATAAAGACCCATAATGATAACAACAACCCAATTAATGTAAGCACGCCAACCCAATTAATGCACACATCCTACAAGCACAAGCCATACAAGGATAACAACCTAATGGAATTTTGAACCTTGACAATTGCCACAACAATATTATGAGTTGACCATTGCATTGTACCCTTATCAAGGTGAGAATATAATTATAATTAATAATAATGTTTAATCATTTTGGCCATGTGTAGGGTGAAAAATAAGTGAATAATAATACTTTTTTTTGAGATGAGATGAGATGGAAAGTAGACTAATTAAATCAGGTGGGGGGCATTAGGTAAATTAGGTGAAGGGAACTTGATTAGGTGATGCATTTAGTCAACTAAAATAAGGGTGCATATTAGGGAAATGTTTAGGTGTCTATAATTGTAATAAATTATTTAATTTAGCTATTAATATTTTGATGTATAAATAGTTGTCAAATTTTACATTAAAGATTAAAAAAAATTGTTATCACACTCGTGCCATTACACTTTGTTTATGAAAGGAGTCTTGACATAATAAATATAGAGTAAATAAACATAAATATCTTAAATACATCTATCTAAGATGTTAGAAATATCAATTTCAAGATTATTAGGTAAATGTTAGAAATGAAATATCAATTTCAAGATTATTAGGTAAATGTTAGAAATGTGAATTTCTAACATAAGGGAAGCGTACCAATAAGTCATTATAGCTAACTTCGTGCATTGACAAATTCTAAACGGTACATTGGATTTTGAGATTTTTTTTTGTTGTCTCTGAATGCAACTTAACTACTTATAGCTATTGTCCCGACTTCTAGGTAGTAACGATACATGTTGTGGGATCTATTATGCGCACACAATTAAAAAATACACATTTCAAAGTGTCGCCCAATACCTGCTTAAAGATCTCCTAATAACCGTGCATTTAGAATTGCTAATACTTATGCACAATTACCCTAGTAGTCGTGCACTATGGGTACCAATGGTGCATAAATAAGCCAATTATGGTCCAAAACTAAAAAAAAATGGGCGGCTACTAGTACATGTGAAATTTATTAATGAGCTTTTAGTTTTTTAGTTTTTTGTTTTTGGTACTTTAAACTTAGTACATGGGGGGTTGGGTGTGCAAGGAGTGAATGGTTGTTGGAACATGGGTTGGTAATTTCTTCCCCTAAGGGAAGAACACCAATAGATAACATAGTTCCAATAACCGTCACCTTATTGTCATGTTGACTAATAGCCGTCATAGTGAAAACACCATTAATAAATTTGTTTTGTACCAGTAGCCAATCATTTTTTGTAATTTTTTGTTCATAATTGGTCCATTTGTGCACCACTATTGGAACATTTGTGCACCACTATTGGGACATTTGTCAACAAGTACTAGCAATTTTGAGTTGACGGTTACTGGAACATCTTTAGTTAAGTATCAGGCAACACTTTGAAATGTGTACTTTTTGACCTTTGTGCGCATAATTGATTCCACAATGTACATTGTTACTATCTAGAACCCAGATCAATAGCTATAAGCAATTAAGTC
Organism: Cryptomeria japonica; assembly: GCF_030272615.1. Lineage (NCBI taxonomy): Eukaryota > Viridiplantae > Streptophyta > Pinopsida > Cupressales > Cupressaceae > Cryptomeria > Cryptomeria japonica. Next base: position 398,393,748 of record NC_081409.1, read on the forward strand.
GCATACGAAGACAACTAAAAAAAAAAAATCAAAATCCGATGTACTGTTTAAGATTTGTGGGTGCACGAAGTTAGCTATGACAGCTACTGGTGCTCTTCCCCTAGATATTAGAAATATTAATTTTAAGATTACCACTCATGTTCCAATTACCATTAACTCTTTGCTCACCCAAACCCCCAATTACTAACTTTAAAGAAACAAAAAAAATGATAACTAGAAGTCCATTAATAAATTTAAGATGTACCAATAGTCCCCCATTTTATCCCCAATTGTGAGAAATTTTGAACTTTAATTGAAGGAGTTGTACAAAGTGCAACTTTACTATACCTAGCTATAGCACACAACTTTAGGGATATTTATGCAAAGTATTGACCTTTTTTGAAATGGTTGTAATACACATTTATTGACACATCTTTAAATAAGTATCATACACACTTTGAAAATGACCTTTTTTAACTTCACATTATTATCTTTACAGAATTTGGATTGATACATTTAAAAATTCTACTAATAAATACTTTAATAACCTATCTCATTCTCACGTGATCATAGCTCATATGATCAGAATTATTGATGCTCAAAAGTACGACTAAAATAAGTACATATTTTCTTCTTAAATTAAAAACTAATAAAATTTTGAAATAAGTATAATAAAAATTGTGAAATCTAAAATCGTATATACTTCCTTTTCCCAATGTCAATATTAAAACTCGGTGGACTGAAAAGAGTCTTTTTGTCTTGTATGGTTGAAATCAGAATCATTCATTTCACATATCCACTAATTACCTAAATATCACTCGAAATCTCATGTGCTTAAAAGGTACCGAGAATTCTGACCATCATGCTTACAAAACAAGATTTAGCACGTCATGGCTGACGAAAATGTTTCAGTCCGTGCCTGATAATCATCCACTTAACCCCACAGTTTTACTTCAATCGGGACTCCTCCACCCGGAAAAATTGTCAACTAGATCTTTTAACCCATGAAAAGCAATATTCCGTCTGATAAGAAATATTGTCTGATAGTGCGAGCAAACGAAGGTTTTCACCTAATTTCGTAGTAGCCTACCATACAATTTACCAGTAATGCATGTCACCTTAACCTCAAATTTTTGATTCCCAAACGAATAAAAGCTCTGTTCTTTATATTTGTTATTGTGTCCTTTTTATCTTGTAGATTCCAGAGATGTTTGAAGAGAATAAAGATTCGAATGACTGAGAACCCATTTGTGTTTGTATTTGCTTGGGCTTCTCCACATTGTTTAATCTGTACTTGCAAACTCTTATCTCCGCCTCCCCTAATATCAAAAGTTTAGGATACGTAGAAGTTTAGGTTGGTTTGATTACAGAGATATTAGGTTATGTTTGGTTGATTTGTATTCTTGCATACTCAATTGGAAAATACAGTAAACTGATTTGAATCCTTTCATAATGCAGATACAGTGATATGATGACATCTTCAGACACAGAGGAAAATACTACACTTTTCAATGCCTGATGACATGCTTGGAGACGTCTCTGCCTTTAATAACATTTGAAAAGGAAAGAAGCAGGTGACCTATTTTATGAAAGAATGGTGATGAATTTCACTGGTAAGCTCATCATTCTTGCATTTGCAGAATTTGATCAATTTCTTCTCATTTGTAAAATTGTGAGCAAAAGATTTTCATTAAATTATAAGAAAATTAAGCTATATTTACATATTGAACGACTTCCAGGGCTCATGGCGTATTAAGAGTGATGTTTAAGTTTTGATCATTGTCTTTTGAAATTTATCGTGAACTTCTTCAACAGTGTTAATTCCCGCCTGGCATTGCTTTGAATTGAGCTCATTTGTTTGCAACAGATCTCTGGACCAATTGTTGTGGAGAGTCGAATTTGCTACCTTATTCTGCAGAGTGTGGAGAGACCTGCCGCTTATCGCTATCTTTCAACACTCAATTTCTACACACTTTCCGATTGCCTTCATGTAGCAAAAGTGTTTTAATCTTGATCACACATTTGGTTTTCTTGCTAGCATTTGGAACTATTTTGCTTCTCAAATGGTCTAGGCAAACAAGTATTCTCAGAACTGCGAGGCCTCGAACACAATTCCAAATATCCATTGTAACAGTTAATGTCATTTTGGGTATCGTAAATTTGGGATTGGGGGTTCGCATCTTGTACAAGAAAATATGGGATGGTACTTATATAACTGCCCTACACAATTTGCTTGTCCTTTTAGTACAAGGTATAGTATGGCTTATGCTTGCTTTGTCAGTAACCCTTCGGTGGACGCACACTGTAACAAAATTTCTTCGTATTTGGTGGATCGTCACTTTTTTGTTAGAAACGTTGGATTTTGTTTCTGTTGGGTTCAGTTTTATCAGTTCCAGAGAATATTCAACTCAACTTTTTCTTGCTTTCATTTCATGGGTAGCAAGTTGTTTGCTGCTCATCTGTGCTGCAAAAGAGGATTTGACAAATTCAAGGGGTAGTCTTCTGTCCGAACCCATTCTACATGGGGAAAACCAAAATGGGTCTTTGCATTCTGAACAGACCCAGGGAAATCCATTGCTGAAGAGGTCAAATCCAGAAGTGACCCCTTTTGCCAAAGCAGGGATCTTTGGCAGGATGACATTTTGGTGGTTGAATTCTCTTTTGTCCGAAGGTAGAAAACGAACTCTTGAAGAAAATGATTTGCCTCAAGTTTGTGAGGAAGATCAAGCGGAGAATAGTTTTTTGAGATTTACTGAAGAGCTAGTTAGGCAAAAACAAAAAAACCCATCTGTCAATCCGTCTGTTTTCTGGGCTCTGGCTCACTGTCATCGGAAAAATCTGGCCAGGACTGGAATCTATGCTTTTATCAAAATAGCCACCATGTCTTGTGGACCACTTGTTTTAAATGCATTTATTGGATTTTCAGAAGGCAAACAATCATTCAAATATCAAGGATATGCTTTAGTAGGAGCACTCTTTCTAGCAAAGTTCCTGGAGTCCCTATCTCAAAGGCAATGGTATTTTGGCACTAGAAGGATTGGTCTCCAGATGCGTTCCTCACTAATTACAGCAATCTATGAGAAACAATTGAAGTTATCCAATGAAGCTAAACAGGTCCATGGAGCAGGGGAGATCATGAACTATATGTCTGTAGATGCTTATCGTATAGGTGAATTTCCCTTCTGGCTTCACATGACATGGACAACAGTTCTTCAGCTTGTATTTGCTTTAAGTATCCTCTTCCACGCAATTGGATGGGCCACAGTTGCTGCCTTGGTAGTTGTCATCCTAACCATGATTTTTAATTCTCCATTGGCAAAATTGCAGCATAAATTCCAGACTGAACTTATGTCAGCCCAAGATGAGCGATTAAGGGCTGTCACAGAAGCTCTTGTTCACATGAAGGTACTGAAATTGCATGCATGGGAAGAATATTTCAAATTAGGTATTGAGAAGTTGCGCAAGGTGGAGTACACATGGCTATCAGCGGTTCAGTTTCGGAAAGCCTACAATGTAATATTGTTTTGGTCATCTCCTGTTCTAGTTTCAACTGCAACATTTTCAACATGCTATCTTCTTAGAATACCTCTAACTCCAAGAAATGTTTTCACATTCATTGCCACTTTGCGCCTGGTTCAAGAACCAATTCGAGTAATTCCCGATGTCATTGCTGTGATCATTCAAGCGAAGGTCTCCTTGGGACGTATCATCAACTTTCTGGAAAGCGATGAGTTGCAGGATCAGGCAGATTGTGGAATTCAACAATGGTCTAAACACTCTATTTTTGTCAAATCAGCAACGTTAAGCTGGGATACCAATTCATCAAAACCCACATTGAGAAATATCAATATGGAGGTTGAACATTGTAAAAAAGTGGCTGTTTGTGGGGAGGTTGGATCTGGAAAATCAACTCTTTTAGCTGCGATTCTTGGGGAGGTACCGAAGCTGACGGGCAATGTTAGTATCCATTGTATTTACTATTCCCTTAGTAGCAACCTACTTATTGACACACTTCTGTTTTTCTCATTTCTGATTTCTCTGATCCGATCCTTCTGCAGTTGCAAGTCTGTGGCAGTCTTGCATATGTTTCTCAGAGTGCATGGATTCAGAGCGGAACAGTGCAGGACAACATTTTATTTGGGAGTACCATGTACACGCAGAAATATAAAGATGTGATCCAAAAGGCCTCACTAGAGAAAGACCTGGAGAATCTCCCCTTTGGCGATCTAACTGAAATCGGGGAGAGAGGTGTCAATCTGAGTGGTGGTCAGAAACAACGTATACAACTTGCCCGTGCGTTATACCAGGATGCTGATATTTATCTTTTGGATGATCCTTTCAGTGCTGTTGATGCTCATACTGCCACTAGCCTGTTTAAGGTTCATAAATAATGCCACTTTTCTCTATTCAGTTGGTCTTCTTTTTGTGTACATCTTCTGAAATTTTATGTAGTTGGGAACAATTTTATCTCCAGCACATTTCCAGGTTGTGATTTTTTTGTTTCCTTTGGATTCGTAACAATTGTAGATTCTGATGTGTAGGACTACATAATGGAAGCACTTTCAAAAAAGACAGTGATCCTTGTAACACATCAAGTTGATTTCCTACCAGCATTTGATACCATACTGGTTAGTGTGAGCTTGCCTGGCCATGCAAAAGTTGCCTGACCTTACACATAATGCTTAAGGGAGTTACAGCAAGATTCTTTCTAGTTACTGACAAAATATTATTCCTAGAATTTATAAGAATTTAATGGTAGAAATTTCTGCAACTTCACTTTCAGTTATAACAATAAGGCCACACTTTATTGCAGTTAATGTTGGACGGGGAGATTCGACAAAGTGGGAGTTATCAAGAGTTATTAGCCTCAAGTGAGGCATTCCAAGATCTTGTGAATGCACATAAAGACACGATGGGTTCTACTTCTAACAAATCGGCGGTTACAATGCCTCTCTCAAAAGGCAAACCTGTGAGTCAAGAAAAAGAAATTCAAAAGGTCAAGTCCCAAAAATTACAAGAGAAATCATGTGGAGCACCTAAAGTGGACCAGCTTGTCAAAAAGGAAGAAAAGGAAATTGGAGATACTGGTCTGAAACCATATGTTCACTATTTGAAACAGAACAAAGGTTTCTTGTATTGTTGCGTTGCTGGTCTTTCTCATCTTGTGTTTTTGACAGGGCAGATTTTGGGCAATACTTGGATGGCTGCTAAGGTGCAGAGTCCCCAAGTCAGCACATTGATGCTAATTATAGTCTACTCAAGTATTGCATTTGCTTCTACAATTTTTCTTTTCATTCGATCAATCTTTATAGTCATTTTGGGGCTTGAAGCATCAAAATCTTTCTTTTCTGAGCTCATGACTTCCTTATTCCAAGCACCAATGGCATTTTTTGATGCCACGCCATTAGGAAGAATTCTGAGCAGGGTACATCTTGAGCCCTATCACTATGTAATTATTCCTTTTCTTGATGTTGCTTCATCCAAAGATCATTGGGTGCATGTTGATATGCTAATTTGTTTTGTTTTTTTCATCATCAAATTTCTCAGGTTTCTACAGATTTGAGCATTCTTGATGTCGACCTTCCTTTCAGCTTTATCTTCACCATGTGTTCCACTATGAATTTTTACAGTAACCTTGGTGTTGTAGCTGTTGTGACGTGGCAAGTTTTGTTTGCTGCCCTGCCAATGATTTATTTGACATTTCAACTTCAGGTGAAACATTATTCTTTTAGTTTAGCTGCTTGAGAAGCTTCACCTTTTTGTGTTAAGTATATCAAGTATTGGCCATAAGATAAAGACTTTTTTCTGTAACAATATTTGCTAGAGAACTAAATTCTGTTTTTGCCAATTGGAACAGAAATACTACTTTGCTTCTGCTAAAGAATTGATGAGACTCAATGGTACAACAAAATCACCCATTGCAAATCTTTTTGGTGAGTCCATATCAGGAGCAATGACAATCAGGGCTTTCAAGGTGCAGGATCAGTTTATGAAGAAGAACTTGGATCTGCTTGACAAAAATTCAAGTCCATTTTTCCACAGTTTTGCAACAAATGAATGGTTGATTCAACGTTTAGAGGTATTAAGTTCTATAGTTCTTTGCTCATCTGCTCTTGCTATGGTTCTACTCCCAGCAGGCACCTTCAACCCTGGTATGGTATCTGGAACTAAAGATGCTTGTTCTAGATTCTCTGTTGTTAGTGTACTCTATTGCATAAAAAGGATCTTAACTAGTGATTTAAACTGGTACAGGCTTTGTTGGGATGGCTCTATCTTATGGCCTCTCTATGAACCTATCATTGGTTTTTAGTATCCAAAACCAATGCACACTGGCAAACTATATTGTATCTGTAGAACGCATCAAGCAGTACATGTGCATTCCTAGTGAAGCACCAGCAATAATAGAATCTAGTAGACCACCAGAGAATTGGCCCTCCCATGGTAAAGTGGAATTACAAGACTTGAAGGTACCTTTAGTTGTGCTTCATAACCAGACGACTAAAATCTATACCTTCCAAACTATTTTTTTTTGCCCAGAGGATAATTTGAGGTTGTAATGACTTTTCTGATAAACTTTATTCCATGGCAATGCAGATTAGGTATAGATCAAACAGTCCTCTTGTCCTTCGCGGAATTACTTGTACTTTTGAAGGAGGGCAAAAAATTGGGATTGTTGGTCGAACAGGAAGTGGAAAGACCACTCTTATCAGTGCTATTTTTCGTTTGGTTGAACCTGCAGGGGGTAGAATCCTCATTGATGATTTGGATACTACCTCCATTGGACTTCATGATTTGCGGTCACACCTTGGAATTATTCCTCAGGAACCAACTCTTTTTCGTGGAACTGTTCGTTTCAACCTTGATCCATTATCTGAGCACTCAGATTCGGCAATTTGGGAGGTCTTTGAATACTGATAGACATGTTTTCTGCTTTCATTTTGTCATACACAGCAGAAAATGGGAAATAATGTAATGTTTGTTCTCTTTGATAAAGGTCTTGGATAAGTGTCAGCTTGGATATGTTATAAGAGAAAAGGAAAGTTGCCTCGATGCCCCAGGTAAATCTTGTCCTGAACTTACCTTTCCTATATACCATTGAATTATCTAATATAAAACTGAAGCAGATACACTGCTTTTTCTACTATAAATTTGTCATAAATACTCTAATCTGCATATATATAGCACCATTTTCTGACTAAAAATTGGTAATCTCTAATCCATGAATTATGAGACATAAGAGAGTAATAATTTCACACCTTCATTCATTTTTAATCGTCTATTTTACACAACTTGAAATAGTCTCTCTTATTCATTCTCAGTTATTCTTTAATGTTGCCAAATAGTAACTACAAACAATCCTCATCTGGAACTACCCTACCTCCCTTATTTTCTAACTAAAACAATAACTTCCACCAAAAGTAGCCATTACTGCATCATTTAATTACACCATTTAATTATTTATTGGGCACATAATTATAGCTCCCCACAACCCATGCTATATTTTCTACATGCAAGTCTAATGCCCGTACCTTCTTAACAAAAATTACAATCTAACTCACCCACTCCTCCACATTCCCTCATTAAAAATAAATAACCACTTCCTGATTTTTGTCAACCACCTTCAAATGAACATGGCATTCAATTATTTTTTGATCTCCTGCAAAATTATCCCCTTTATTTTGAAAAATAAAACTTTTGAGCCTCCTTGCTCAAAGCTGCGGTTATCCCCTGTAATCCACCTCCACAAAAAATTCCATTTGGATCCTTGTTTTTGACAAATATTTATATTTATCACATATGATTTTATCCGTCCGTTATGTGAGCCCTCTCTTTTCCTCTCCTTTGACAACTCCTTAAAACCTGTGATGAAAAAGAAGAGAATTCAAAATTATAGTTAAGAAATTAAGCTCATTCTTCTGTTCTGAATTCTTCATTTTGATAGACCACATATACAATTATTTACCCATTATCAGAAGTTTATCTGCTTCAATAAGCTCCTCAACATTTTCTAGGAAAAGCAATGTTTGTTAAAGCCAAAAGAATATTTTCCCAGAATCCACTTCCCTTAACAATGGACGCGACTTTTCTCTAAGAGTACATTCTCATCTTTTTCATTTATTCTCTTTGGCTGTAAATTCTTTGAGATTGACATTCATAACATCTTCCATAACAGAGTCTTCCTTTGATGATTTATTCTTTTTCATTATAGTTTGTGGTTTTTGTAAAGGAGACAATCCTTTGGCAACATGAATACAATTCCAAATTCTTTATCCACAAGTTCTCTTCATCCTAGCTATCCACGATGTGACCCATGCCAATTTTCTTCTATCCTTCTCTTCTCTATGATGGTGAGAAATCTCTTCTCTCAAAATTATCACTTATAATTTTTTTGTTGGTCTGAATAACAATCTTCTTTTGGTTCTTCCTCTTTTGTTTCTCCATATTTCTTTCTTCATTTATGATAGTCTAATTCTTCAAAGGTAATTCTTTTCCCTTGGCTCAGTTTTTCCAATCATCTTAAAATGCATCTTTGTGCATGCCTATGCTTTTCTAACCATTAAAATGGTGTTCCTTGAACCAAGTGTTCACTCCTCAAAATTTTTAGTATTCAACTCAAAAGTCACGGTCATCAACAAATGAACAAAATATATGTTTACCTTTACATTCAAAGAAGCAACTCAACACATATCATCTCTTTCTATGCCCCCCTCAGCACATCCTCTTGACTGGATCTGTTCTCCCAGAATCTTTGGATGCTCTGATACCAATTAATGCAGATAACTCTGTTCTGCAAGAAAGAAATAGATCATCAGGCAGGTAGAGAGTAAGAGCAGTAAAATGAAACTTTAAAAGAAATTCATTCACCTGTAATACAATGGGAAATCAAAACATCCAGCTTCATATGCTGTTAACTGCTATCCCTTTGTCCTTTAAAAAATAGAAATCTATTTTAAGCTATTCTTCCCGTCACATTTACATCTCCCCATCAAAACTTGGCAGCTTCAGCAACTGTTTCTTAGGACAACAAATCTCTCAAAGTCTCTCAAAAGTTTAACTGACAAGGGGTGCCGCATATGTGGGTTGGTTGTGCATCGTCAACTTTAAATGAGTGGCAAATGTCTTTTGTTTGAGCTTCTGCATCATTAACATTCTGGGATGAAGATGCTGCTAAGGTATATAAGTAGTATGTTTTGACAATTTCCATCATCCTTAAAATGCAGTGGAGGATGATGGAGGAAATTGGAGTGTTGGACAGAGACAATTGTTTTGCTTGGGCCGTGCATTGCTGAGACAGAGTCGGATACTAGTGTTGGATGAAGCAACAGCATCAATTGACAATGCCACAGATTCCATACTCCAGACAACAATTAGGGAAAGTTTCGCAGAGTGCACTGTAATCACCGTTGCACACAGAATACCTACTGTGATGGACAGTGATATGGTTGTTGCAATAAGTGATGGTAAATCCTGACATTTTATATTCATGTCTCTATTGCATGCATGGATTGCCTTGAATTAAACTTTATATACTTAGGCAGACCGGTGAAAGTAGGCATGCTCCCTTCTATATAATTTGAATGATAATAATTTCTTCTCATACAGGTGAGATGGTGGAGTTTGATAAGCCATTGAAGCTGATGGAGAGGGAAGGTTCGTTATTTGGAAAGCTTGTGGCAGAGTATTGGGCGCACACATCAGAAGCTTTTCAACATGCAGCAGCTGGTCAATGATATCTCTTTGAATGCAATCTTTCCTTGGTTCAGTAGTTTTACATACAAGAGTAATTTTGTCGTTATCTACCATTTGTTGATGGTTGGATAATTGATCCAAATTCCATCTGTCTAAGAGCAACCATAGAGAAATTCCAGGAAGACTAATGTTTTGTAATGTCCCTACTAGGTCTAGTCTTGTTTTTCCCATAATAATCCATCTCCACATATTTATGACTTAAAACTAAATTGATTAAGAGACACTATCTTAAATATCGCATTTTCCAATTTTTTAGATATCAATAATCATAACAGAAAAACATAATCTTCTTTCTAATATTAAATTAATAATTCAATTTGATTTATAATCTTATATTTACTTGTTCATTCTAATTACTATTTTTATTTATTTTCAAATAATATTATAATATACATTTTACTACAAAGCAGTTCTTATAAAGTACTATAATAATTATAATCATTATATTATATTATTTTTTATAATTATATTATTATTAAGTTTTTTCTGATTATACCATTTAATATCATTATTGGACTGATCAACCCATATATATAATACATAAATTAGTAAGTAAAATCAATTACATTCTCTACAATATTATTAGCACTGCCAATTGCTAAATTTCTAATTATTAGTTATCTAGTAGCTGCAACATCAGACAGATCTGGTCTGCCACTGTGAATGTGACCAAGTATGACTGCCTTATGTATTATAGTGTATAACTTACTTTACTGTTAATTAATATAGAACATTTCCAATGGTTTAATTCAGATTTTATATTCATTCTATTAGTAATTAACCAGTTTATATCTTACGTCTTACTTGTGGATTATTTGTTATTTTTATAGCATCTAATATGACACTGTGGTTCATATCACAGTTAATTTATGTGCTGATGTATTGAAGTAATGCTGAATATTATAATGCACACGGTCAGAGTAACAAATAGTTAATACTTAATTTGTGATGAGGCTGTAGTATTATATTTACCAATTTATATAATAACTATCATGAACCTTCTGAGGCATTAGGCACTTACCTGGAGTAAATTCCTTCTTAAAATTACCCCCGCCTGGATAGGTTGATAACGTCCTCTTATATCATGTGTTGGGAATGAGAAGACATATCCCATGCCTCTTGGTAATGATCGCACCATTTTCTTATTTTATTATCGCTCCCATTATTATTATAAATCACCAAAACGATAATAACTTCTTAATATTCCTTTGCTAACGGATGGCAAATAATTGTTTGTTTTTTTATCATTACAATTTCCATTATGTATCGAAGTGCATTGACTAATGGACAATAGTCTCTTCTTGGATCATATCTTAATGCTTCATTCGATCTTCTTGAAATAGATGCCTGGGATTCGAAGGATATTGGCATTTGTAATACTTTGATTACTCATCTCTGACTTGGTCGATTTCTTCATTCTTCAATCCTTTTGGGAACAATACTTATTATATTAGGTGTCCATTTACTCTTGGCATCAGATTTTTATCTCTATCCTCCTGCCTAGGTGACGTAAGTGGGACTCAACTCTTATGGTAGGCAATGATATTGGATTGGTTACTAAAGATTATAGGGAGTATGTTTTGTCCCATAAATTAATAATAATTATTAATATTAATGAATTAAATTACAAATATTAATATTATTAATAATAATAATAGTAACTATAATAAATATTAATTAACTAATAATATTTTACAAATAAATATTTAATGATTTCAAAAAAATCATTCATTAATAATTATTGCATGAATCAATAATGATTATTTTATTTTGGTTATATATAATGATCAAATAGGGGACATGACATGTTTACAATTAGCTCTTTTCTGCATTGAACAATTTTTCATTGATTCTAGAATATAATGGACAATCCTTTGATCTTGGGACAAGATATGGCACTTCATTTTATGAATTCAAATATTTTCATTAAGTATTAGTTTTTGCTTTCGGGATTTGAGCAAGAAGTGTAATGGGATCTGGACTGAAGTGCTGCAAAATCCAAGTCTGCTCTTAGCTTCTTATTTTTGCATAGAATGCACTAAAGGTTCATTTCTTCAAATGGAGGCGTGTGCTATAAAATCTTCCTCCAACTATATAATATATCTGAGCAACAAATCTTTTGATGCTAAAAAGGCAAAATTATATATCTAACAAATTACTTTTGTGAAATTTCTTATGTTCAGAGATCTCAAATTTCAAATTTACCGCCACAATGGAAGTAAAGCTAACAAAACACCTAAAACCTGAACCTCAAATCCAACTGTGATTGAAAGAGGTCTGACTATCTGAACAAAGTCTATTGGCTAATGGCTACACAAATGTTTCAGATTTTGTATGTCCATGTTAGCTATGCACTCATAATTTAAAATTTTTTACAAGAGAGGATGGATTGATAAACTCTTCATATGCTGGCATGGAGAGCAAAGAACCAACCTCAAATCATTGTTTATCTTAATAGAATCCATTAGAAGAAAAAATTGGTTTGGTTTGTTAAAGGATGCATATTGTAAGGAATGTTGAAAACTTGAAATAGAGGCCAATAGTGATTTCCAGTTGCCACCGATGAAAATTTGATCTTTGCAAGGTAGACAATATTATTTTTTGAAACTTAGATAGCCAGCAATTTTGACACTAATGCCTTACAGGTAAGAAAGAAAGAAATTATAATAATGTTAATCAATGATCATTGTAGGTCAATGTGACATGAAAATACAAATTACATAAGCATAATAAGGTTAACAATAATCTAAAAACTTAAAAAACAGCTAAACCATTAAAATAATGCAATAATTAAAAGCATAGCTGAAGATGCGGTACCCAAGATGTAAAAACCCTAGACAATTCAGAAACAGGCAGTTCTTTGGTCCATATACAAATATAAATAGCCATATGAGAGCAAAGCAATTTAATGAAACATAAAACCAGTGGAGAACAAATTCAAAGATCGAGAGTAGTGATAAAATTGGATCGTCTATATCAAAGCTAGAAGCAAAAGAACGAGCAACTTCAGCATACGTTTTTGCATTAGGGCCAATGGAAGATCTCACAATGTCCACAGAAGAATGACCCAAGCTAAGAGAGATTTGCTGGAAAACTAGAAATCTATGTCCCTGGAGATGCATCCCTTCCAAAATTGAACCCATCCCCTATAGGGGGTTTTTCAGGATATGGTGATGGTAGGAAATGTACCCTCCTTTCTCCAAATATTTAAGAAATTAGGAAACGTTTGTGGAAGGTGAAAAAACAAACAGGTGATGGCAAGATGTATTAGCCATCCTTGAGAAAGCCAGTGGACAGCACAACCCAACAATCAACAGTGTTGAATTAAAAATAAATAAAATTAAGAAATTTCGTTTTCTCATTTTTTCAGTTTGTGAAGAGGAAAAGAAAAAAAGAGAACTACTGTGAGAAGGAAAGAGACCTTGAATCTACTTCTTTTAAGGTAAATTCACTATCCATTGTTCACTTTCACAAGTCGTTAGCCTCAAGATCGTTAGCCTCCAACTACATGTTATGATGTTGATCTTAAAGAAGTTGATGAGGAAGCTTAAGAGAGATTAGTTTCTAATTTTCATGTTTTAACATGTTTTTTTATGTTTTTGTCATTTTGTAGTTGAAACTTGCAGTCTTTGGACATTTTGTTGTGATATTTATGTAATTGTATGCCTGTTGATAATGAAAACAAATAATTTTGTTAATTTGTTTGTCGATTCTAATGTGAAATTTTAATTTAACTATAATATTGTGTGTTAAGGCTCTACAATGAACTTGATGAATGTCTTATAGATGTTATCATATGCAGATTTGAAATTTTCTATAGAAAACTTTCTTAAAATACATAACCAACAAACTTCAAAGGTAGACAAATAATTGTAATGTGTGCCTACCTCCACAACATCCAGTGTAATCAAGGAGAAGTGCAGAGCTCTAAAGACCGAACATAATCAAATTCAAAACCACTTGTGAAACAAAGAGTAGGGTGCCCTAGCAACAATACATGAATATGAACATTGCCTTATTGACCTGTTTCCAATTGTGTGAAATGTAGTAGAGGGTCCACAACATGTCCAACATATGGAGTGGGTGGAAAAGGAGTTAATCAAATCTGTAGCCTAAGCAATACTCCATAAAGTTGTACATCTAAAGTTGATATTCTTCCTAAAAAAACTTCCAAGAACCTCTAATTTGGATTTCAAAAGGACACTAAACATTTGATATGGTCTGTGGATCTCATGGTAGGTTTGTACACCTCATTGAACAACATAACATAAATGGAAAAGTAGTCCCCACCTAGAATGCTTGGGAAAGAGGATCCCATATACTATTGTAGACGTATATAAATGACCACTTTCCTAAATGAATATTTAATGTTCATTTTATTCTCATTCCTCTATTTAATTAAATGTTATTTAATTAAATCATCCACATTTGTCTATTTGATTAAATAAGTTATTCAATTTATTTAATTAAATTCACCTAGGCCTTTCATATCATTTAATTGAATAAATCACTTTATTTAATTAAATCCCCCTTCTACTCCTTTTAATTAAATTTACATTTAATTAAATTGTTCACTTCAAATAAATAAATTTAATTTATTTAAATCCTCCACTTGCATCTATTTTGTTGAAATAAAGCAATTTATTTTAATTAAAATTACCCTCCATCCACTTGCATTTTCCTACATCTCCCACTTGCCTCTCTAAACCCCTTCTAAATTCTTCAAATCCCTTCTAAATTAGCCTAACCCATCTACTAAATATTGTCACATCCCTAAACAAAGGGAAGTCACTTCTCAAACCCTTAAAGTCTTCAAGAACCATTAAAGGCTTTATGTCTTCAACAACTTAACCATTTAAGTCTCTTACATAACCATTAATGGTTAACTCAACCTTCTTATATGGTTGGAGACTTTTGGCCTAACTCAACCCTCATCTAACCCTAGGGTCTCATCAAACATTTATTGCTTTGACCATGGTTATTCCTTTAACCCTTGCACAAGAGTTTATCCTTTGGGTAAAAGCTTTATCCAATTGATAATCTTAACCTAACCTTAACCCTTACCTTCTAAGGTAACCATGAGGTCTTCTCAAGCATTTAATGCTTCTTACATCTCCTCTCAAGCAGTCTCTTGTTGACAATTGTCACTATTTCATTGGTGATAATTGAGTGCATGGATTGATAACTTTCAATCCTAGCCCTTGATAAGATTATCCAATCTTGACCATCCATTGCCCTGTTTTTCCTATAAATAGAGCCCTCATTCCCTCATTCTTATATTCAAGTCTTTAGCATCAAACTTATAGACATTTTACTAAGCATCTAATCTAAATCATTTTAATCAAGCATTTAGCCTCTCTTTGATAATCTTCATAGCATCTTAAAATAGGCATTTGTATTATCACATAATAATCATCTCAAACTAGTATAGCATGCTATGATAGTTTTGTTACTAATCCTTTCATCTTATCATCATATTCATGCTAGTTTAGTTCATCTTTTGTTAATATCATGCACATTAGGATTGCATTCATGTTAGATTGATCAAAACATCCCTCATTCTCATGATTGTCATCCCTAAGTCACTTTGCTCAGTGATCTGAGAGAAAAGGCATTGGCTTAAGGGGTCTTGTGAGATAGAGAACAATGGAACATCCCTTGGGAAGTTGAGCTATTCCATACAGCTCCATAACTTGCACCAAGAGTCCCATTGGTGTGTGGACTAGTCCTGAATTCATAATATTCGTTTCATCGAGCTACTTTTCTTGCATACATTTATGGCGCTCACCATGGGGCCTAACCCCATTTATCAAATCGTTTTTGATGTAGGACTAACTTTGCAGGTACGCGGAAAACTTGAATCAATGCGTGGATACCATTTTGTAGCATCCAGTATGTACTTTGGCGCATTTGGCTGACTGTTTAGTGCGTTGATACCATTTTGTAGCACATCCGGTCTTAACTTTAGCGTATATCATTTCTGCTATTTCCTATAGGTCTCAGTGCTTTAAAACACCAGTGTAGCGCATTTAGACAACAACTTAGCGCATCTAGACTTTCTGCTAGCGCATCAGTTCCATTTTGTAGCGCATCTGATCTGTAGATTAGCGAATGGCAGATACAGAAAGAAAAACAGAATTGTAACAAAGACAAAAAAATTAGACTTGTAGAAGTCCACCTTAAATTTTTTGTTTTCTAACTAGTTTTTATTTGCAGGTGACTAACGTTTGTTTGCAGGATCGAGAGATTTTCCTTTTACTAAGTTAGGTTTGTGATTAAATTTTTGTATTTCTAACTTGGTTAAGTTAGTTATTTAAAAGTTTTCTTCATTTCCTCATAAGTAAAATTGAACTCATTCTCTTTTGGAGTACTTAAAAAGAATAACAAACAAAACCTTACTTTACTTCAATAGGAAGAGAAAACACTTCGTTTTTGGGTTTTAAAAAGAACAAAACAACTTTTATTTGTCCAAAGTTTAAAAAATGAACCTCACCATCCTTTGGTGTTTAAAAGGATCCATTTCATTTCTTGCATAAAGTTAAAGAACCTCATTTTCAAGTTCTAGATAAAGCAAAAGAGGGAAATCTTTCCCCTGTCAAATTTATTTTGTTGACCATCTTGAAAATTTGCTTTGTTGACCCGGATTTCATTACTTAGTTTAAAAAATCATTGATTTGGGAGTTAAAAAGAACACCATGCCTTTTTGGAGCAACATCTCCCACTAGAATTAGCAAATAACTAAATTGTGGGATTAAAACAAATCATTTTGTGCCTTGTCTCGAAAGTGGAAGGTATATGCTCTCCCCTTAACTGGGTGACCAAAAAGCCAAACCACTCTTACGCTTTCAGTATTTCAAGCACTTACAACCTTTAGCAGACCCACCCTCCCGAGTTGCTCTTAGAGCGCCATTTAAATGGTTGGTGAGAGGGGAACAACCTAAGTGGAAAATGGCTTTATCGCCAAGTATTCCAACCCACTATAATAAAAAATGGAGGGTGACGAAAGTCCCTTTCAATGATTTCGCGCAGCGATTAGCCTTCCCCCAGTATCTTTACGATACGTAAAACCTTTGTTCTAAAGGTTGGGAAGCCTCCCGAGAGAGTTTATCACTGACGGCCAAACATGAAGCTTGATTACGA